>NC_143050.1:2892500-2900000 GCF_057628025.1 Oncorhynchus mykiss
TCAAGTCCATTCCATTCAATTCCATTCAATTCCATTAAATTTGACTCAAGTCCATTCCATTCAATTCCATTCAATTCCATTCAATTTGACTCAAGTCCATTCCATTCAATTCCATCGAATTCCATTCCATTCAATTAAATTAGATTCAATTCCATTCCATTTGTGGGGCGGCAGGGTAGCCTAGTGGTTAGAGTGTTATCTTTCAGATGCCACTGGAAATGAGTTGACTCGACTTCAGAAGCTACGGGGCTAAAAGTCTGATTCACAGGAGCCCGTATCAATTATATTCCCATACCGGAGCCCATATCAATTATAGTCCCATACCGGAGCCCATATCAATTATAGTCCCATACCGGAGCCCATATCAATTTATTCCCATACCTGAACCCATATCAATTATATTCCCCATACCGGAGCCCATATCAATTATAGTCCCATACCAGAGCCCATATCAATTATAGTCCCATACCGGAGCCCATATCAATTATAGTCCCATACCGGAGCCCGTATCAATTATAGTCCCATACCGGAGCCCATATCAATTATATTCCCCATACCGGAGCCCATATCAATTATATCCCCATACCGGAGCCCATATCAATTATAGTCCCATACCGGAGCCCGTATCAATTATAGTCCCATACCGGAGCCCATATCAATTATAGTCCCATACCGGAGACAATATCAATTATAGTCCCATACCGGAGCCCATATCAATTATAGTCCCATACCGGAGCCCGTATCAATTATAGTCCCATACCGGAGCCCGTATCAATTATAGTCCCATACCGGAGACAATATCAATTATAGTCCCATACCGGAGCCCATATCAATTATAGTCCCATACCGGAGCCCATATCAATTATAGTCCCCATACCGGAGCCCGTATCAATTATAGTCCCATACCGGAGACAATATCAATTATAGTCCCATACCGGAGCCCATATCAATTATAGTCCCCATACCGGAGCCCATATCAATTATAGTCCCCATACCGGAGCCCATATCAATTATATTCCCATACCGGAGCCCATATCAATTATATTCCCCATACCGGAGCCCGTATCAATTATATTCCCATACCGGAGCCCATATCAATTATATTCCCCATACCGGAGCCCGTATCAATTATATTCCCATACCGGAGCCCATATCAATTATATTCCCCATACCGGAGCCCGTATCAATTATATTCCCATACCGGAGCCCATATCAATTATATTCCCCATACCGGAGCCCATATCAATTATAGTCCCATACCGGAGGCCATTGTAGGTTGTACTGGTACGTCAGATTAGCTAAATCGCTATTTTCTCAGCCTATAGATTCAGAAAAACACCAAGTTGAATGAATAACATACCAATGTTCATATGATCAAAATATCTATTAAAAAAACATGAAACACAAAAACATCAAATTTGACTATAAATGTGTGAAAATGTTGAAATATATATTTTTATTTTGGGAGAATGTAATGTGTTACAAAAGGTTAAAATGCACAGCCTTGTTTGACAGAAAGTGTATATTTGCCTTCATTTCTAATATGGGTTTAAAAAAAATTACCCTTGTTGACGTTTTAGGGGTTGAAATATGTTGTCGTTTTTAGGGTTAACTGAAAGTGTTCACCACATACAGAATCCTTGTTGAACTCACCTCCGATCTAACATTATACAGAATCCTTGTTGAACTCACCTCAGATCTAACATTATACAGAATCCTTGTTGAACTCACCTCCGATCTAACATTATACAGAATCCTTGTTGAACTTACCTCAGATCTAACATTATACAGAATCCTTGTTGAACTCACCTCCGATCTAACATTATACAGAATCCTTGTTCAACTCACCTCAGATCTAACATCATACAGAATCCTTGTTGAACTCACCTCCGATCTAACATTATACAGAATCCTTGTTGAACTCACCTCCGATCTAACATTATACAGAATCCTTGTTGAACTCACCTCAGATCTAACATTATACAGAATCCTTGTTGAACTCACCTCAGATCTAACATTATACAGAATCCTTGTTAAACTCACCTCCGATCTAACATTATACAGAATCCTTGTTGAACTCACCTCAGATCTAACATTATACAGAATCCTTGTTGAACTCACCTCAGATCTAACATTATACAGAATCCTTGTTGAACTCACCTCCGATCTAATATTATACAGAATCCTTGTTGAACTCACCTCAGATCTAACGTTATACAGAATCCTTGTTAAACTCACCTCCGATCTAACATTATACAGAATCCTTGTTCAACTCACCTCAGATCGAACATCATATAGTAACACCATTACGAAGTCAACTGTGGATCTACATCGATCAGAAATCTCGATCTAATCTCCTGGAACGTCACATGCACCAAACGTAGGGCCCTATAAAATATATTTTATTCCCAAATTCCGTTTTTTTACAATTTGTTTTTCTGATGTTTCAAAATCACACCTTTTTTTATATATAGAAAAACAACAAATGTGGATTTTTTTTAAAGTCCACAACAATTCTTAAACCACATCAAGAAACCACTTTTGAAACTGGGATAAAACTTTTTTTTATTTTTTTAAATGTGTGGTGTAGATAGCCTTTAAATCAAGTTCCTGCAAGACTTGTTTGGTTAGAGGTGTTTCTATAGCGCACGTGATTGCAGAGTTTTCAAAATAAATCGCCATTGATATAATCATGACAGCATCCTGCCAGGTTGATCACAGGCTACTTTGAACTGAGGTGGTTTTTTGGAATGCCTTTCCATCTAGCAGAAGATGGTTGTCATTAGCATCATCGCTAACTTCTGTACCAAATATTAAGTTCTGCTTTTCTGATGGATCAAATACTTATGTCATGCAATAAAATGCTAATTAATTACTTAAAAATCATACAATGTGATTTTCTGGATTTTTGTTTTAGATTCCGTCTCCCACAGTTGAAGTGTACCTATGATATAAATGACAGACCTCTACATGCTTTGTAAGTAGGTTAACCTGCAAAATCGGCAGTGTGTCAAATACTTGTTCTCCCCACTGTATATAAGTGATATAGAAACTCACACACAGACAGACAGACAGACAGACAGACAGACAGACAGACGGGCAGACAGACAGACGGGCAGACAGACAGACGGGCAGACAGACAGACAGACAGACGGACAGATGGACAGACGGACAGACGGACACACAGACAGACAGACAGACAGACAGACAGACAGACAGACAGACAGACAGACAGACAGACGGACAGACAGACAGACAGACAGACGGACAGACGGACAGACAGACATTCCTGTACCGTTGTACCTTCAGAAAGTTGAAGGAAATCAGCAGCTTAGTTTCCATCCAATTGGCGACAGATTTTCATGCAAACATCCACATACAGAAAATATTTTCCCACCAGGGACTGATGTATTTTTTCGCTTAAGGTTTTCATGCCACCGAATAAGAATCTAAAGTTCAATGTGTTTCCATCGCATTTTCGAATCTACCGATAGTTTTGCGACAAACTGTTGTGTTAAAAATCCTTGACGCTACCCATCCCTTAAGCGGGATAATTGTCATCAGAAACCGCTGAATAGCATAGCGCCTCAGTCAGATAATATGACAAAAAATAGTGCAATATAGGAAAACACAGCTTAGCCTTTGTTAATCTACCTGTCGTGTCAGACTTTGAAATGATGCTTTACAGCGAAAGCAATCCAAGCGTTTGTGTAAGTTTATCGATAACATAACATTAAGTACACTAAGCATTAAGTAACTAGGTCACGAAAATCAGAAAAGCAATCAAAAAAATGGTTTACCTTTGATGATCTTCGGATGTTTTCACTCACGAGACTCCCAGTTACACAACAAATGTTCCTTTTGTTCCATAAAGATAATTTTTATACCCAAAATACCTCTGTTTGTTTGTCGCGTTATGTTCAGAAATCCACAGGAAAGAGCGGTGACGACAACGCTGACGCACATTCCAAATAATATCCATAATGTCCACAGAAATACGTCAAACGTTTTTTATAATCAATCTTCAGGTTGTTTTTAAAATATATATTCGATAATATATCAACCGAGTGTGTAGCTTTTTCCATAACAGCGGGAGGAACAATGGCGGCTTTACTCTGTAGCGCAAAAACTCACTCTGAGAACCCCCACCTATCCACTTATGCAATGTGATCCTTCACGCTCATTTTTCAAAATAAAAGCCTGAAACTATGTCTAAAGACTGTTGACACCTTAGGGAAGTCATAGAAAAAGGGATCTGGTTGATATCCCTTTAAATGGAGGATAGGCATGCATAGGAACAGAGAAGTTTCAAAATAAGAGGCACTTCCTGATTGGATTTTCATCAGACTTTCGCCTGCAATATCAGTTCTGTTATACTCACAGACAATATTTGTACAGTTTTGGAAACTTTACAGTGTTTTCTATCGTAATCTGACAATTATATGCACATTCTAGTTTCTGGGGCTGAGAAAATAGGCCATTTCAAATGGGTAAGTTTTTTTTGCCAAAAATGAAAATACTGCCCCCTACACGCAAAAGGTTAAATAGCAAATAAGCCTTCTCTGCTCTTGCGCTCTCTAGCCAACAGCTCACAGATACAGTGTGGATAGGCTAGTCTACATGAGATTATTATGGATAAGAGTGAGAATGTTTTTTTCTTGTCAAACGGCAGCCAAACATCGAAGATCATGTCATCAGAATAAGACCCTCGATATTTATTGGAAAGGAGCATCAGGCTCATCACCGTGCACTTTCACCCACCTGTGAAGTTCATTGTTGACAATCAGCATTAAGGAGAGAGATTGGGGGTGAGAACCTGCGATAGACTAGCGTCCTGTCCAGGGGGTGTACTGGTACATCAAGCTGTCTCACACCACAGAAACAGGAGATAGACTAGTGTCCTGTCCAGGGTGTGTCCTGGTACATCAAGCTGTCTCACACTACAGTAACAGGAGATAGACTAGTGTCCTGTCCTGTCCAGGGGGTGTACTGGTACATCAAGCTGTCTCACTACAGAAACAGGAGATAGACTAGTGTCCTGTCCAGGGGGTGTACTGGTACATCAAGCTGTCTCACACTACAAAAACAAGAGATTGACTAGTGTCCTGTCCAGGGGGTGTCCTGGTACATCAAGCTGTCTCTCTACAGAAACAAGAGATAGACTAGTGTTCCTGTCTTAACCTCCAGTATTTATGCTGCAGTAGTTTATGTGTCGGGGGGCTAGTGTCAGTCTGTTATATCTGGTGTACTTCTCCTGTCCTATCCGGTGTCCTGTGTGAATTTAAGTATGCTCTCTCTAATTCTCTCTTTCTCTCGGAGGACCTGAGCCCTAGGACCATGCCTCAGGACTACCTGGCATGATGACTCCTTGCTGTCCCCAGTCCACCTGGCCGTGCTGCTGCTCCAGTTTCAACTGTTCTGCCTGCAGCTATGGAATCCTGACCTGTTCACCGGACGTGCTACCTGTCCCAGACCTGCTGTTTTCAACTCTCTAGAGACAGCAGGGGCGGTAGAGATACTCTCAATGATCGGCTATGAAAAGCCAACTGACATTTACTCCTGAGGTGCTGACCTGAGGTGCACCCTCGACAACTACTGTGATTATTATCACTTGACCATGCTGGTCATTTATGAACATTTGAACATCTTGGCCATATTCTGTTATAATCTCCACCCGGCACAGCCAGAAGAGGACTGACCACCCCTCATAGCCTGGTTCCTCTCTAGGTTTCTTCCTAGGTTTAGGCCTTTCTAGGGAGTTTTTCCTAGCCACCGTGCTTCTACACCTGCATTGCTTGCTGTTTGGGGTTTTAGGCTGGGTTTCTGTACAGCACTTTGAGATATCAGCTGATGTACGAAGGTCTATATAAATACATTTGATTTGATTTGTTCTGTTCAGGGGGTGTACTGGTACATTGTCTGTGTGAGGGCTGGCTCCCTATACAGTGATTGGATAGAGCCCTATCCCTTCCCTATTCCCTATACTGTGATTGGATAGAGCCCTATCCCTTCCCTAT
This sequence comes from Oncorhynchus mykiss, assembly GCF_057628025.1. NCBI lineage: Eukaryota > Metazoa > Chordata > Actinopteri > Salmoniformes > Salmonidae > Oncorhynchus > Oncorhynchus mykiss. The sequence continues at coordinate 2,898,518 of NC_143050.1, forward strand.
TCCCTATACAGTGATTGGATAGAGCCCTATCCCTTCCCTATTCCCTATACAGTGATTGGATAGAGCCCTATCCCTTCCCTATTCCCTATACTGTGATTGGATAGAGCCCTATCCCTTCCCTATTCCCTATACAGTGATTGGATAGAGCCCTATCGCTTCCCTATTCCCTATACCGTGATTGGATAGAGCCCTATCGCTTCCCTATTCCCTATACAGTGATTGGATAGAGCCCTATCCCTTCCCTATTCCCTATACTGTGATTGGATAGAGCCCTATCCCTTCCCTATTCCCTATACTGTGATTGGATAGAGCCCTATCCCTTCCCTATTCCCTATACAGTGATTGGATAGAGCCCTATTCCTTCCATATTCCATATACAGTGATTGGATAGAGCCCTATCCCTTCCCTATTCCCTATACAGTGATTGGATAGAGCCCTATCCCTTCCCTATTCCCTATACTGTGATTGGATAGAGCCCTATCCCTTCCCTATTCCCTATACAGTGATTGGATAGAGCCCTATCGCTTCCCTATTCCCTATACCGTGATTGGATAGAGCCCTATCGCTTCCCTATTCCCTATACAGTGATTGGATAGAGCCATATCCCTTCCCTATTCCCTATACAGTGATTGGATAGAGCCCTATCCCTTCCCTATTCCCTATACAGTGATTGGATAGAGCCCTATCGCTTCCCTATTCCCTATACAGTGATTGGATAGAGCCCTATCCCTTCCCTATTCCCTATACAGTGATTGGATAGAGCCCTATCCCTTCCCTATTCCCTATACAGTGATTAGATAGAGCCCTATCACTTCCCTATTCGCTATACAGTGATTGGATAGCAAATTACAGTGTTTTCTATAGACACAACTCTTAGAAAAATGGTTCCAATAGGTTTTTTAGGTTTAAAAAAAATGTTCCCCCTAAGAGTGGAGACCTATCGTAGCTCAATAGGTTGTTTACTATCGTAGCCCAATAGGTTCTAGCCCAATAGGTTGTTTACTATAGTAGCCCAATAGGTTCTAGCCCAATAGGTTGTTTACTATCGTAGCACAATAGGTTCTAGCCCAATAGGTTGTTTACTATCGTAGCCCAATAGGTTCTAGCCCAATAGGTTGTTTACTATAGTAGCCCAATAGGTTGTTTACTATAGTAGCCCAATAGGTTCTTTACTATAGTAGCCCAATAGGTTCTAGCCCAATAGGTTGTTTACTATCGTAGCCCAATAGGTTCTAGCCCAATAGGTTGTTTACTATAGTAGCCCAATAGGTTCTAGCCCAATAGGTTGTTTACTATAGTAGCCCAATAGGTTGTTTACTATAGTAGCCCAATAGGTTCTTTACTATAGTAGCCCAATAGGTTCTAGCCCAATAGGTTGTTTACTATCGTAGCCCAATAGGTTCTAGCCCAATAGGTTGTTTACTATAGTAGCCCAATAGGTTCTAGCCCAATAGGTTGTTTACTATAGTAGCCCAATAGGTTG
>NC_143050.1:2902500-2930000 GCF_057628025.1 Oncorhynchus mykiss
CATCCAGTCCCAGCTCCCCTCAACCCCTCCCATCTATCTCCTAACAACATCCAGTCCTTCAGCTCCCCTCAACCCCTCCCATCTATCTCCTAACACCATCCAGTCCTTCAGCTCCCCTCAACCCCTCCCATCTATCTCCTAACACCATCCAGTCCTTCAGCTCCCCTCAACCCCTCCCATCTATCTCCTCTAACACCATCCAGTCCTTCAGCTCCCCTCAACCCCTCCCATCTATCTCCTAACACCGTCCAGTCCTTCAGCTCCCCTCAACCCCTCCCATCTATCTCCTAACACCATCCAGTCCTTCAGCTCCCCTCAACCCCTCCCATCTATCTCCTAACACCATCCAGTACTTCAGCTCCCCTCAACCCCTCCCATCTATCTCCTAACGCCATCCAGTCCTTCAGCTCCCCTCAACCCCTCCCATCTATCTCCTAACACCATCCAGTCCTTCAGCTCCCCTCAACCCCTCCCATCTATCTCCTAACACCATCCAGTCCTTCAGCTCCCCTCAACCCCTCCTATCTATCTCCTAACACCATCCAGTCCTTCAGCTCCCCTCAACCCCTCCTATCTATCTCCTAACACCATCCAGTCCTTCAGCTCCCCTCAACCCCTCCCATCTATCTCCTAACACCATCCAGTCCTTCAGCTCCCCTCAACCCCTCCCATCTATCTCCTAACACCATCCAGTCCTTCAGCTCCCCTCAACCCCTCCCATCTATCTCCTAACACCATCCAGTCCTTCAGCTCCCCTCAACCCCTCCTATCTATCTCCTAACACCATCCAGTCCTTCAGCTCCCCTCAACCCCTCCCATCTATCTCCTCTAACACCATCCAGTCCTTCAGCTCCCCTCAACCCCTCCCATCTATCTCCTAACACCATCCAGTCCCATCCTTCAGCTCCCCTCAACCCCTCCTATCTATCTCCTAACACCATCCAGTCCTTCAGCTCCCCTCAACCCCTCCCATCTATCTCCTAACACCATCCAGTCCTTCAGCTCCCCTCAACCCCTCCCATCTATCTCCTAACACCATCCAGTCCTTCAGCTCCCCTCAACCCCTCCCATCTATCTCCTAACACCATCCAGTCCTTCAGCTCCCCTCAACCCCTCCCATCTATCTCCTAACACCATCCAGTCCTTCAGCTCCCCTCAACCCCTCCCATCTATCTCCTAACACCATCCAGTCCTTCAGCTCCCCTCAACCCCTCCTATCTATCTCCTAACACCATCCAGTCCTTCATCTCCCCTCAACCCCTCCCATCTATCTCCTCTAACACCATCCAGTCCTTCAGCTCCCCTCAACCCCTCCCATCTATCTCCTAACACCATCCAGTCCTTCAGCTCCCCTCAACCCCTCCCATCTATCTCCTAACACCATCTAGTCCTTCAGCTCCCCTCAACCCCTCCCATCGATCTCCTCTAACACCATCCAGTCCTTCAGCTCCCCTCAACCCCTCCCATCTATCTCCTAACACCATCCAGTCCTTCAGCTCCCCTCAACCCCTCCCATCTATCTCCTAACACCATCCAGTCCTTCAGCTCCCCTCAACCCCTCCCATCTATCTCCTAACACCATCCAGTCCTTTAGCTCCCCTCAACCCCTCCCATCTATCTCCTAACGCCATCCAGTCCTTCAGCTCCCCTCAACCCCTCCCATCTATCTCCTAACACCATCCAGTCCTTCAGCTCCCCTCAACCCCTCCCATCTATCTCCTAACACCATCCAGTCCTTCAGCTCCCCTCAACCCCTCCCATCTATCTCCTAACACCATCCAGTCCTCCAGCTCCCCTCAACCCCTCCTAACTATCTCCTAACACCATCCAGTCCTTCAGCTCCCCTCAACCCCTCCTATCTATCTCCTAACACCATCCAGTCCTTCAGCTCCCCTCAACCCCTCCTATCTATCTCCTAACACCATCCAGTCCTTCAGCTCCCCTCAACCCCTCCCATCTATCTCCTAACACCATCCAGTCCTTCAGCCCTCCTCAACCCCTCCTATCTATCTCCTAACACCATCCAGTCCTTCAGCTCCCCTCAACCCCTCCCATCTATCTCCTCTAACACCATCCAGTCCTTCAGCTCCCCTCAACCCCTCCCATCTATCTCCTAACACCATCCAGTCCCATTCTTCAGCTCCCCTCAACCCCTCCCATCTATCTCCTAACGCCATCCAGTCCTTCAGCTCCCCTCAACCCCTCCCATCTATCTCCTAACGCCATCCAGTCCCATCCTTCAGCTCCCCTCAACCCCTCCCATCTATCTCCTAACACCATCCAGTCCTTCAGCTCCCCTCAACCCCTCCCATCTATCTCCTCTAACACCATCCAGTCCTTCAGCTCCCCTCAACCCCTCCCATCTATCTCCTAACACCATCCAGTCCTTCAGCTCCCCTCAACCCCTCCTATCTATCTCCTAACACCATCCAGTCCCATCCTTCAGCTCCCCTCAACCCCTCCCATCTATCTCCTAACACCATCCAGTCCTTCAGCTCCCCTCAACCCCTCCCATCTATCTCCTAACACCATCCAGTCCTTCAGCTCCCCTCAACCCCTCCCAACACCATCCAGTCCTTCAGCTCCCCTCAACCCCTCCTATCTATCTCCTAACACCATCCAGTCCCATCCTTCAGCTCCCCTCAACGCCTCCCATCTATCTCCTAACACCATCCAGTCCTTCAGCTCCCCTCAACCCCTCCCATCTATCTCCTCTAACACCATCCAGTCCTTCAGCTCCCCTCAACCCCTCCCATCTATCTCCTAACACCATCCAGTCCCATTCTTCAGCTCCCCTCAACCCCTCCCATCTATCTCCTAACGCCATCCAGTCCTTCAGCTCCCCTCAACCCCTCCCATCTATCTCCTAACGCCATCCAGTCCCATCCTTCAGCTCCCCTCAACCCCTCCCATCTATCTCCTAACACCATCCAGTCCTTCAGCTCCCCTCAACCCCTCCCATCTATCTCCTCTAACACCATCCAGTCCTTCAGCTCCCCTCAACCCCTCCCATCTATCTCCTAACACCATCCAGTCCTTCAGCTCCCCTCAACCCCTCCTATCTATCTCCTAACACCATCCAGTCCCATCCTTCAGCTCCCCTCAACCCCTCCCATCTATCTCCTAACACCATCCAGTCCTTCAGCTCCCCTCAACCCCTCCCATCTATCTCCTAACACCATCCAGTCCTTCAGCTCCCCTCAACCCCTCCCAACACCATCCAGTCCTTCAGCTCCCCTCAACCCCTCCTATCTATCTCCTAACACCATCCAGTCCCATCCTTCAGCTCCCCTCAACGCCTCCCATCTATCTCCTAACACCATCCAGTCCTTCAGCTCCCCTCAACCCCTCCCATCTATCTCCTAACGCCATCCAGTCCTTCAGCTCCCCTCAACCCCTCCCATCTATCTCCTAACGCCATCCAGTCCCATCCTTCAGCTCCCCTCAACCCCTCCCATCTATCTCTTAACACCATCCAGTCCCATCCTTCAGCTCCATTCAACCCCTCCCATCTATCTCCTAACGCCATCCAGTCCCAGCTCCATTCAACCCCTGCCATCTATCTCTTAACACCATCCAGTCCCTTCCTTCAGCTCCATTCAACCCCTCCCATCTATCTCCTAACGCCATCCAGTCCCAGCTCCCCTCAACCCCTCCCATCTATCTCCTAACGCCATCCAGTCCTTCAGCTCCCCTCAACCCCTCCTATCTATCTCCTAACGCCATCCAGTCCTTCAGCTCCCCTCAACCCCTCCCATCTATCTCCTAACGCCATCCAGTTTGAATGTCTAATTCCCATAAACTTGTTTTAGCTGTATGTGTGACATCATAACTCCACCAGTCTTATTTATGATATCATTCAAAAAAGATTATACCATTTAAAAAAAAAAATCCAAAACATGTTTTACTTTTTATTTTTTATTTTTTATCAATTAGTATATTTGTTGTACTATTTGTTCTGTCTTTTCTGCTGGATTTAACTGGTAACCAGTTAACCAACTGTTAACCAACTGTTAACCAACTGTTAACCAACTGTTAACCAACTGTCAACCAGCTTTCTATGGATTGTTTAAAAAAAAAATAGTGGGATAATTGGGGTGAGCCATTTTTTACTAATCTGCTAGAGAACCAGTTCGGATTTACGTCTAACTTCTGTACGACTGACGCCTTTAGTGGTCTAATGCTTTAATATTTAATCATTTCAGCCCTCTGAATTCATTTTCATTATATAAATAGGCCCATTTCATTTTGTATGGTTCTCCCGTTCCAAATAAAGTGGAACATTTTCGGTGTAGTTATAGGGAAGTGTAAATAAGTAAACTGTGATATGACTATAGAATTAATCAGGGTGATTTTCCCACAACTACAGCAGTAGCAACTGGTAGCAAGATCTTATCTATTTTTTGCTAACGTTCTACTAAAATGTCTTTCTTCTGGGATATTAATACTGAGTCCACTTCACCGTCAGACCATGTTATTGGTAAACGACATCAAATCAAATCTACATTTGAGCCAAATACAACCTCACAGTGAAATGCTGACTGACCTCACAGTGAAATGCTGACTGACCTCACAGTGAAATGCTGACTGACCTCACAGTGAAATGCTGACTGACCTCACAGTGAAATGCTGACTGACCTCACAGTGAAATGCTGACTGACCTCACAGTGAAATGCTGACTGACCTCACAGTGTAATGCTGACTGACCAGCCCTTAACCAACAGGTGTAGACCTCACAGTGAAATGCTGACTGACCAGCCCTTAACCAACAGGTGTAGACCTCACAGTGAAATGCTGACTGACCTCACAGTGAAATGCTGACTGACCTCACAGTGTAATGCTGACTGACCGGCCCTTAACCAACAGGTGTAGACCTCACAGTGAAATGCTGACTGACCAGCCCTTAACCAACAGGTGTAGACCTCACAGTGAAATGCTGACTGACCAGCCCTTAACCAGCAGGTGTAGACCTCACAGTGAAATGCTGACTGACCAGCCCTTAACCAACAGGTGTAGACCTCACAGTGAAATGCTGACTGACCAGCCCTTAACCAGCAGGTGTAGACCTCACAGTGAAATGCTGACTGACCAGCCCTTAACCAACAGGTGTAGACCTCACAGTGAAATGCTGACTGACCAGCCCTTAACCAACAGGTGTAGATCTCACAGTGAAATGCTGACTGACCAGCCCTTATTAACCAACAGGTGTAGACCTCACAGTGAAATGCTGACTGACCAGCCCTTCACCAACAATGCAGATTTAAGAAAAATAAGAGTTAAGGAAGAATTTACTAAAATAAACTGAAGTTAAAAAAAATTATAATAATCAATAAAAATAAAGAAGAAAAATAACAAATAATTAAGGAGCAATAATGAAATAACAGTAACGAGACTATACACAGGGTGTTACGGTACAGAGTCAATGTGGAGACTATACACAGGGTGTTACGGTACAGAGTCAATGTGGAGGCTATACACAGGGTGTTACGGTACAGAGTCAATGTGGAGGCTATATACAGGGGGTACCGGTACTGAGTCAATGTGGAGGCTATACACAGGGTGTTACGGTACAGAGTCAATGTGGAGGCTATATACAGGGTGTTACGGTACAGAGTCAATGTGGAGGCTATATACAGGGTGTTACGGTACAGAGTCAATGTGGAGGCTATATACAGGGTGTTACGGTACAGAGTCAATGTGGAGACTATACACAGGGTGTTACGGTACAGAGTCAATGTGGAGGCTATACACAGGGTGTTACGGTACAGAGTCAATGTGGAGGCTATATACAGGGGGTACCGGTACTGAGTCAATGTGGAGGCTATACACAGGGTGTTACGGTACAGAGTCAATGTGGAGGCTATATACAGGGTGTTACGGTACAGAGTCAATGTGGAGGCTATATACAGGGTGTTACGGTACAGAGTCAATGTGGAGGCTATATACAGGGGGTACCAGTACAGAGTCAATGTGGAGGCTATACACAGGGTGTTACGGTACAGAGTCAATGTGGAGGCTATATACAGGGGGTACCGGTACTGAGTCAATGTGGAGGCTATACACAGGGTGTTACGGTACAGAGTCAATGTGGAGGCTATATACAGGGTGTTACGGTACAGAGTCAATGTGGAGGCTATATACAGGGTGTTACGGTACAGAGTCAATGTGGAGGCTATATACAGGGTGTTACGGTACAGAGTCAATGTGGAGGCTATATACAGGGTGTTACGGTACAGAGTCAATGTGGAGGCTATATACAGGGTGTTACGGTACAGAGTCAATGTGGAGGCTATATACAGGGTGTTACGGTACAGAGTCAATGTGGAGGCTATATACAGGGTGTTACGGTACAGAGTCAATGTGGAGGCTATACACAGGGTGTTACGGTACAGAGTCAATGTGGAGGCTATATACAGGGTGTTACGGTACAGAGTCAATGTGGAGACTATATACAGGGTGTTACGGTACAGAGTCAATGTGGAGGCTATACACAGGGTGTTACGGTACAGAGTCAATGTGGAGGCTATATACAGGGTGTTACGGTACAGAGTCAATGTGGAGACCATACACAGGGTGTTACGGTACAGAGTCAATGTGGAGGCTATATACAGGGTGTTACGGGACAGAGTCAATGTGGAGGCTATATAGAGGATGTTACGGTACAGAGCCAATGTGGAGGCTATATACAGGGTGTTACGGTACAGAGTCAATGTGGAGGCTATATACAGGGTGTTACGGTACAGAGTCAATGTGGAGGCTATATACAGGGTGTTACGGTACAGAGTCAATGTGGAGGCTATATACAGGGTGTTACGGGACAGAGTCAATGTGGAGACTATATACAGGGTGTTACGGTACAGAGTCAATGTGGAGGCTATATACAGGGTGTTACGGTACAGAGTCAAGGTGGAGGCTATATACAGGGTGTTACGGTACAGAGTCAATGTGGAGGCTATACACAGGGTGTTACGGTACAGAGTCAATGTGGAGACTATATACAGGGTGTTACGGTACAGAGTCAATGTGGAGGCTATGTACAGGGTGTTACGGTACAGAGTCAATGTGGAGGCTATATACAGGGTGTTACGGTACAGAGTCAAGGTGGAGGCTATATACAGGGTGTTACGGGACAGAGTCAATGTGGAGACTATATACAGGGGGGTACAGGTACAGAGTCAATGTGGAGGCTATATACAGGGTGTTACGGTACAGAGTCAATGTGGAGGCTGTAATTCTCTCTCTCTAATGCTCTCTCTAATTCTCTCTCTCTAATTCTCTCTCTCTAATTATCTCTCTCTAATTCTTTCTCTCTAATTCTCTCTCTCTAATTCTCTCTCTAATTCTCTCTCTAATTCTCTCTCTCTAATTCTCTCTCTCTAATTCTCTCTCTAATTCTCTCTCTCTAATTATCTCTCTCTAATTCTCTCTCTCTAATTCTCTCTCTCTAATTCTGTCTCTAATTCTCTCTCTAATTCTCTCTCTAATTCTCTCTCTCTAATTCTCTCTAATTCTCTCTCTAATTCTCTCTCTAATTCTCTCTCTAATTCTCTCTCTAATTCTCTCTTTTTTTTCTTTTTCTGTCTGTCTGTCTGTCTGTCTGTCTGTCTGTCTGTCTGTCTGTCTGTCTGTCTGTCAGTCTGTCTTTCTCTCACTCTGAGGATCTGAGCCCTAGGACATGTGATAAATACGTGTGATTTGATGGATTGATCTAGATCCTCCCAGGAGGCTGTGGAGTGATCCAAAACATGAATGGACAGCATACAATGACACTTTTTTCAAATCCCTGGATTTCTAGATATTACTGTTGGATATGATTTTTAAAAGCTAAATAGCTATTTAATAATTAATAATTACTTTGAAAGCCAGCTATGAATACCAGGCCTGGTTTCCCAATTAGTTGTTTTTTTGTGATCTATTGTTTCCCAGTAATTGTTATACCGAACAAAAAAATACACTATATTTACAAAAGTATGTGGACGCCGGTTCAAATGAGTGGATTTGGCTATTTCAGCCACAGCCGTCGCTGAAAGGTGTATAAAATCGAGCACACAGCCATGCAATCTCCATAGACAAACATTGTCAGTAGAATGGTCCTTACTGAAGAGCTTGGTGACTTTCAACGTGGCACCGTCACAGGATGCCACCTTTTCAAACAAGTCAGTTCGTCAACTGTAAGTGCTGTTATTGTGAATTGGAAATGTCTAGGAGCAACCACACGCACTCAACCCACGCCTTGATGTGTGACTGAGTCTACAGTTGTAGCTGTTTGAGAAGGCAAACAAAACTTGAGCAGGAAGAGGAAGATTTGATTAACTAGCCGTGGCTAACGGAGCTCAGGTGCACCCCCTTTCCCCCAACACACACACACACACACACACACACACACACACACACACACACACACACGCTGGTCCCCTGTTGTGACCCTTCTTCCCAATCACCTCTGTGCAGTCAGACCATTTGATTAACTCTCTGCCGCCACAGTGTTAATGACTGTTAAGAGGATTTAGTGTCAAGAGGTACCGTGACTACCTGTTAAGAGGATTTACTGTCAAGAGGTACCGTGACTACCTGTTAAGAGGATTTACTGTCAAGAGGTACCGTGACTACCTGTTAAGAGGATTTACTGTCAATCAAGAGGCACAGTGACTACCTGTTAAGAGGATTTACTGTCAAGAGGCACAGTGACTACCTGTTAAGAGGATTTACTGTCAAGAGGTACCGTGACTACCTGTTAAGAGGATTTACTGTCAAGAGGTACAGTGACTACCTGTTTAAGCACACACTCAATACATCACATTACACATGGAGAGAGAGAATGTGAAGAGAAAGAAACAGCGGGATAGAAAGACAGAAAGGATTTGCCTGTTATAGTACAATAATTACACTGTAACTGGAAAGGATAGAGAGATGGAATGATAGACAGATATCCTGTGTGACTCAGAAAGGATAGAGAGATGGAATGATAGAGAGATATCCTGTGTGACTCAGAAAGGATAGAGAGATGGAATGATAGAGAGATATCCTGTGTGACTCAGAAAGGATAGAGAGATGGAATGATAGCGAGAGATATCCTGTGTGACTCAGAAAGGATAGACAGATGGAATGATAGCGAGAGATATCCTGTGTGACTCAGAAAGGATAGACAGATGGAATGATAGCGAGAGATATCCTGTGTGACTCAGAAAGGATAGAGAGATGGAATGATAAAGAGATGGAATGATTAGAGAGATGGAATGATAGAGAGATGGAATGATGGAGAGAGATATCCTGTGTGACTCAGAAAGGATTGTACTGTAAGTCTCTCTGGATAAGATAGTCTGTTAAATGACACTACTGCCAGTCTCTCTGGATAAGAGAGTCTGCTAAATGACTCACTACTGTAAGTCTCTCTGGATAAGAGAGTCTGTTAAATGACTTAAATGTAGATACAGAGATTTACTCACATAGACAGGGGTCAGACTGTGTGCTGTCAGGATAGATAGATAGATAGATAGATAGATAGATAGATAGATAGATACATAGATGAGGTACTCACGTCGACAGGGGTCTGACGGGGAGCTCTCAACAGAGTGGAGAGAGGACACAGATGAGACACTGGAGCTCCGTATGAACCCGAACGCAGCCAGACGTCCAGCTCCAGGAGCTCCAGGGGGGAGACACACAGAGCTGAACCCAGGAGCACGCAGCGCTGACTGGCTGGGGAGCAGAGTTCTGGGGGTCTGGGACGGAGCTGGGGTGGGTGACGGTCTTTGCTGGTCACCTAGAGAGAGTAGAGAAGGGGAAAACTGTCCATCTTGTGGGAAACAAATCACATTTAATGAATCAAGTGTTCTTCAACAGCAGCAAGTGGGAAGCTCAACCAAACTCAGTTATATAGATACTGGGTTGTCTGTTAGGTTCTCTACAGTAGTGGTTTATATAGATACTGGGTTGTCTGTTAGGTTCTCTACAGTAGTGGTTTATATAGATACTGGGTTGTCTGTTAGGTTCTCTACAGTAGTGGTTTATATAGATACTGGGTTGTCTGTTAGGGTCTCTACAGTAGTGGTTTATATAGATACTGGGTTGTCTGTTAGGTTCTCTACAGTGGTGGCAGGCTGACAGTGTGTCTCTGCCCGAGTCAAGATTCTCTAATCAACATTGAAGTGGAACCAAGCTGACTCAGTCTTCCAGTGGAAACAGGAGACAAGGGAAGATATAAGATGAGGACTACAAGGAGTGGGAAAAGGAGAAAGAGAGGAGTATGGAAAAATAAAGTATTGAGATTTGAGAGTGATAAGGGGGGGGGTTCAATTCGATTCAATTCAAGGGGCTTTATTGGCATGGGAAACATTTGTTAACATTGCCAAAGCAAGTGAGGTAGATAATATACAATAGTGAAATAAACAATAAAAATTAACAGTAAACATTACACATACAGAAGTTTCAAAACAATAAAGACATTACAAATGTCATATTATATATATACAGTGTTTTAACAATGTACAAATGGTTAAAGGACACAATATAAAATAAATAAGCATAAATATGGGTTGTATTTACAATGGTGTTTGTTGTTCACTGGTTGACCTTTTCTTGTGACAACAGGTCACAAATCTTGCTGCTGTGATGGCACACTGTGGTATTTCACCCAATAGATATGGGAGTTTATCAAAATTGGATTTGTTTTCAAATTCTTTGTGTGTCTGTGTAATCTGAGGGAAATATGTCTCTCTAATATGGTCGTACATTGGACAGGAGGTTAGGAAGTGCAGCTTAGTTCCCCCCTCATTTTGTGGGCAGTGTGCACATAGCCTGTCTTCTCTTGAGAGCCATGTCTGCCTACGGCGGCCTTTCTCAATAGCAAGGCTATGCTCACTGAGTCTGTACATAGTCAAAGCTTTCCTTAAGTTTGGGTCAGTCACAGTGGACAGGTATTCTGCCGCTGTGTACTCTCTGTTTAGGGCCAAATAGCATTCTAGTTTTCTCTGTTGTTTTGTTAATTATTTCCAATGTGTCAAGTAATTATCTTTTTGTTTTCTCATGATTTGATTGGGTCTAAATGTGCTGCTGTCCTGGGGCTCTGTGGGGTTTGTTTGTGTTTGTGAACAGAGCCCCAGGACCAGCTTGCTTAGGGGACTCTTCTCCAGGTTCATCTCTCTGTAGCTGATGGCTTTGTTATGGAAGGTTTGGGAATCGATTCCTTTTAGGTGGTTGTAGAATTGAATGGCTCTTTTCTGGATTTTGATAATTAGTGGGTATCGGCCTAATTCTGCTCTGCATGCATTATTTGGTGTTCTACGTTGTACACGGAGGATATTTTTGCAGAATTCTGCGTGCAGAGTCTCAATTTGGTGTTTGTCCCATTTTGTGAAGTCTTGGTTGGTGAGCGGACCCCAGACCTCACAACCATAAAGAGCAATGGGGTCTATAACTGATTCAAGTATTTTTAGCCAGATCCTAATTGGTATGTTGAATTTTATGTTCCTTTTGATGGCATAGAATGCCCTTCTTGCCTTGTCTCTCAGATCGTTCACAGCTTTGTGGAAGTTACCTGTGGCGCTGATGTTTAGGCCAAGGTATGTATAGTTCTTTGTGTGCTCTAGAGCAACGGTGTCTAGATGGAATTTGTATTTGTGGTCCTGGCGACTGGACCTTTTTTGGAACACCATTATTTTGGTCTTACTGAGATTTACTGTCAGGGCCCAGGTCTGGCAGAATCTGTGCAGAAGATCTAGGTGCTGCTGTAGGCCCTCCTTGGTTGGTGACAGAAGCACCAGATCATCAGCAAACAGTAGACATTTGACTTCGGATTCTAGTAGGGTGAGGCCGGGTGCTGCAGACTTTTCTAGTGCACGCGCCAATTCGTTGATATATATGTTGAAGAGGGTGGGGCTTAAGCTGGATCCCTGTCTCACCCCACGACCCTGTGGGAAGAAATGTCTGTGTTTTTTGCCAATTTTAACCGCACACTTGTTGTTTGTGTACATGGATTTTATAATGTCGTATGTTTTTCCCCCAACACCACTTTCCATCAATTTGTATAGCAGACCCTCATGCCAGATTGAGTCGAAGGCTTTTTTGAAATCAACAAAGCATGAGAAGACTTTGCCTTTGTTTTGGTTTGTTTGTTTGTCAATTAGGGTGTGCAGGGTGAATACATGGTCTGTTGTACGGTAATTTGGTAAAAAGCAAATTTGACATTTGCTCAGTACATTGTTTTCATTGAGGAAATGTACAAGTCTGCTGTTAATGATAATGCAGAGGATTTCCCCAAGGCTACTGTTGACGCATATCCCACGATAGTTGTTGGGGTTGAATTTGTCTCCACTTTTGTGGATTGGGGTGATCAGTCCTTGGTTCCAAATATTGGGGAAGATGCCAGAGCTAAGGATGATGTTAAAGAGTTTTAGTATAGCCAATTGGAATTTGTTGTCTGTATATTTGATAATTTGATCATTGATCATTTTATTTTGTCCTGTAGCTCATTTTCTCTCTCTCTCTCTCTCTCACTCTCTCTCTCACTCTCTTCTGCCTTTCTCTAAGCTGCTGGGTGAATGTACAAGCCCCCCCCCCCCCTCCCAGCTAGAGCCACTAATTCTGGCCACAGAGATAAGACAGACAGCCCTCTGGTCTCTCTCTCTCTCTCTCTGTGTGCGTGTGTGTGTGTGTGTGTGTGTGTGTGTGTGTGTGTGTGTGTGTGTGTGTGTGTGTGTGTGTGTGTGTGTGTGTGTGTGTGTGTGTGTGTGTGTGTGCACTTCTCCATTAGGCATAGCTGTGTGCTTCAATGCACTGTACTGTAATAACAGCACTCAAACAGAGAGAGAGAGAGAGAGATAGGAGGAGGGAGAGAGAGAGGGAGATAGAGGGAGAGAGAGATATAGGGAGAGGGAGAGATATAGGGAGATAGAGAGAGAGGGAGAGAGAGATATAGGGAGAGGGAGAGGGAGATAGAGAGAGAGGGAGAGAGATATAGGGAGAGGGGGAAAGAGAGCGAGATAGAGGGAGAGAGAGGGAGATAAAGGGAGAGGGAGAGAGAGAGAGGGAGAGGGAGAGAGAGAGAGGGAGAGAGAGAGCGAGAGACAGAGAGAGAGAGTGAAAATAGAGAGTGAAAAGAGAGAGAGAGATAGAGAGATATAGGGAGAGGGAGAGAGAGAGAGAGCGATAGAGGGAGAGCGAGAGAGTGAGGCAAAGAGAGAGAATTAGAGAGAGAGGGTGAGAGGGAGGATGGAGATGGAAGGAGAGAAAGGAACTCACATGCCAAATGATCCCCTCATAAAATACACCCCCACATCCACTCAACCATCCCTCCCTCCCTCCCTAACTCCCTCCATCTGTCTCCAGTTCTGCATCAGGGGCTTTGTTAATAAAATTGTGGGCAACGTTTTCTGACTTACTAAAGCTACATGTCCCTTGCACCCTTCCTCCTTCTCTCCTTCTCATCCTGTCTGAGGGAAATAAGAAGGAAGTCATTCCCCAACCCATTACCACGAAAATAATTTCACCATGCATCCGTAGAGCGGCAAGCATTTCCCGTGACCAATGTGACCAATGACCAATGTCTACCCTCTACGACCAGGTAAACCTCTACAAAGCGACAGTGCCAACCTGGACTCTTGAAAATAAATCAGACTCAACCGCACCCTCAGCACAGGAGCAACAGAGCGATGATCGCCCCGCCCAGACCTGCAAGACCCTCCCAGACCTTCATCGAGGGGACCTGCACCCGGAGGATCCAAGCCAAGAGGACTTACACCCAGACCACAGCATCACCATCCCCACCCCCACCCCAACCAGTCAACCCCCCCCCCCCCCCCCCCCACAAACAAACCCTGGCCACACCCTATATACAGTAGCTTGTGAAAGTATTCACCCCCCTTGGCATTTCTCCTATTTTGTTGCCTTACAACCTGGAATTAAAATAGCTTTTTGGGGGGTTTGTATCATTTGATTTACACAACATGCCTACCACTTGAAGATGCAAAATATTCTTTATTGTGAAACAAACAAGAAATAAGACCAAAAAAATTGAAAACTTGAGCGTGCACAACTATTCACCCCCCCAAAAGTCAATACTCTGTAGAGCCACCTTTTTGCAGCAATTACAGCTGCAAGTCTCTTGGGGTATGTCTCTACAAGCTTGGCACATCTAGCCACTGGGATTGTTGTCCATTCTTCAAGGCAAAACTGCTCCAGCTCCTTCAAGTTGGATGGGTTCAGCTGGTGTACAGCAATCTTTGAGTCATACCACAGATTCTCAATTGGATTGAGATCTGGGCTTTGACTAGGCCATTCCAATATATTTAAATGTTTCCCCTTAAACAACTCGAGTGTAGCTTTAGCAGTAGGCTTAGGATCATTGTCCTCCTGGAAGGTGAACCTCCGTCCCAGTCTCAAATCTCTGGAAGACTGAAACAGGTTTCCCTCAAGAATTTCCCTGTATTTAGCGCCATCCATCATTGCTTTAATTCTGACCAGTTTCCCAGTCCCTGCCAATGAAAAACAACCCCACAGCATGATGCTGCCACCCCCATGCTTTACTGTGGGGATGGTGTTCTCGGGGTGATGAAAGGTGTTGGGTTTGCGCCAGACATTGCATTTTCCTTGATGGCCAAAAAGCTAAATTTTATTCTCATCTGACCAGAGTACCTTCTTCCATATGTTTGGGGAGTCTCCCCACATGCCTTTTGGAAAACACCATACGTGTTTGCTTATTGTTTTCTTTAAGCAATGGCTTTTCTCTGGCCACTCTTCCATAAAGCCCAGCTCAGTGGAGTGTACGGCTTAAAGTGATCCTATGTACAGACACTCTAATCTCACTGTGGAGCTTTGAAGCTCCTTCAGGGTTATCTTTAGTCTCTTTGTTGCCTCTCTGATTAATGCCCTCCTTGCCTGGTCTGTGAGTTTTGTTGGGTGGCCCTCTCTTGGCAGGTTTGTTGTGGTGCCATTTTTTAAATAATGGATTTAATGGTGCTCCGTGGGATGTTCAAAGTTTCTGATATTTTTTTATAACCCAACCGTGATCTGTACTTCTCCACAACTTTGTCCCTGACCTGTTTGGAGAGCTCCTTGGTCTTCATGGTGCCCCTTGCTTAGTGGTGTTGCCCCTTGCTTAGTGGTGTTGTAGACTCTGGGGCCTTTCAGAACAGGTGTATATATATTGAGATCATGTGACAGATTGTGTGACAGTTAGATTGCACACAGGTGGACTTTATTTAACTAATTATGTGACTTCTGAAGGTAATTGGTGGCACCAGATCTTATTTTGGGGCTTCATAGCAAAGGGAGTGAATACATATGCACCACTTTTCTGTTAATTATTATTTATTTATTTCACTTCACTAATTTGGACTATTTTGTGTTTGTCCATGAAATCCCCCAAAAAATCAATTTAAATTACAGGTTGTAATGCAACAAAATAGGAAAAACGCCAAGGGGGATGAATACTTTTACCTGCACCTGTACGCCCCCACAGATCAGGCCGCTTCTCGTTTCCAGGCCCAGGGACACGTACTAGTCTGTGGCGACCGAAATGCCAGAACTGGACAAGAACCAGACACCCTCAGCACACAGGGGACAAAACACCTACCTGGAGGTGACATCATTCCCTCCCCCATATGCCCCTAGGCACAACTATGACGAAACAACCAACAAAAAACGGGTCACAACTCCTGCAGCTCTCACCTTAGTGGTTAGAGCATTGGGCCAGTAACTAAAAGGTTGCTGGATCAAATCCCCAAGCTTATATGGTAAACATTTTGACATTCTGCCCCTGAACAAGGCAGTTAACCCCACTGTTCCCCGGTAGGCCGTCATTGTAAATAAGAATTTGAAGGACAGATTTTTAGCTTGTCAGCTCAGGGATTTGAATTTGCAACCTTTCGGTTATTAGTCCAACGCTCTAACCACTAGGCTACCCTGCCGCCCCATAGGAGGAGATATTGGACGGACAGGGACCTTGTGGAGACAGGCTGGGGAATATCGCCGCCCGAAGAAGGAACTGGAGGCAGCTAAGGCTGAGAGGCGGCGATATGAGGCAAGTGAGCAAGGCACGAGAGGCAGCCTCAACATTTTTTGGGGGGGAGTACACGGGGAGATTGGCGGAGTCGGGCTATAGACCTGAGCCAACTCCCCGTGCTTGCCGGAGGCAGCGTGGTACTGGTCAGGCACCATGTTATGCGGTAAAGCGCACGGTGTCTCCAGGGCGCGCTCATAGCCCGGTGCCCTATATGCCAGCCCTCCGCAAGTGCCATGCGAGAGTGGGCATCCAGCCAGGGCGGATTGTGGCAGCTCAGCACGCTTGGTCTCCGGTGCGCCGTTTCGGCCCAGGGTATCCTGCGCCGGCTCTACGCACTGTGTCTCCGGTGCGCTGGGACTGTTCAGTTCGTCCTATGCCTGCGCTCCGCCCATGCCGGGCTAAAGTGGGCATTAAGCCAAGTGGAGAGGTGCGAGTGGTAAGCACCAGATCTCCAGTGCTCCCCCACAGCCCGGATCGAACTGTGCCTGCACTCTGGAGGGTCCGGGCTAAAGTAGGCATTCAGCCTGGAGGAGTGGTGCCAAAGCTGCGCACCAGAGCTCCAGTGCTCCCCAACTGCCCGGTTCATCCTGTGCTTCCTCTACGCACCAGGCCTCCTGTGGACCCTGTGGCTGCCCCACGCACCAGGCTGTCTCTGTGTCTCCTCCCTCCAGAGTCGACCTCCAGTCCAGAGCCTCCAGAGACGCCCTCCAGTCCGGAGCCTCCAGAGTCGCCCTCCAGTCCGGAGCCTCCGAGGCACCCTCCAGTCCGGGGCCGACAACGAGGGTTCCCAGTCCGGGGCCCGCTACGAGGGTCCCCGCTCTAGAGGTGCCACCTAAGTGGGCCAAGCCAGAGGTGGAGGGGGGTCTACGTCCTGCACCAGAACCGCCATCATGGAGAAAATGCCCACCCAGACTCTCCCCTATAGGTTCAGGTTTTGCGGCCGGAGTCCGCACCTTTGGAGGGGGTACTGTCACGCCCTGACCGTAGAGCTTTTTATGTCTCTATTTTTGGTTTGGTCAGGGTGTGATTTGGGCTTTCTATGTTCTTTTTTCCATGTTTTTATTTCTTTGTTTTGGCCGGGTATGGTTCCTAATCAGGTACAGCTGACTATCATTGTCTCTGATTGGGAACTTTTTCCCACCTATGTTTGGTGGGTTAGTGTTCTGTTTAGTGTTCTGCACCTGACAGGACTGTTTCGGTTTAGTTTATTGTTATTTTGTTTCAGTGGTCAGTTCAATAAAAGTCCTGAACACTTACCACGCTGCGCTTTGGTCCAATTCCTCCTCATCCGACGACGACACCCGTTACAGGCATTGTATCATTTCAAATCTATAGTGCAGAGCCAAAACAACAAAACATGTGTCCCAATAGTTTTGGAGCTCACTGTCAACAAATTGGCAAGGGAATTGGAACATTCCGCAACACCTGGCCTACTAGAATCTGAAGTCAAATGTCTACTGTTTTCTGATGATCTGGTACTTCTGTCCCCATCCAATTAGGGTACAACAGATTTGTACCTTGTCAGCTCGGGGGTTTGAACTCGCAACCTTCCGGTTACTAGTCCAATGCTCTAACCACTAGGCTACCCTGCCGCCTAATGGTTTTACAAAAAAGGTCCAGTTGCCAGAACCACAAATATAAATACAAATATAAATGATATCTAGACACTGTGGAAGAGGTGATTATTTTTTTGTTATCTATCAACAAACCACCAGGGTCTGATAACTTGGATGGAAAATTCTAATTGTAGACTTTTGGGGAAAATTTGTGTTGGACAAGATATAATACAATTTTTACTGCAAACAACATATTTTCAGCATTCTTATAGGGAAGGACATTCAACAAGCACAGCACTTACACAAATAACTGATGAATGGCTGAGAGAAATTGATGATAGTGGGAGCTGTTTTGTTAAACTTCAGTGCGGCTTTTGACATTATCGATCATGGTCGGCTGCTGGAAAAACGTAGGTGTTATGGCTTTACACCCTCTGCTGTATTGTGGATAAAGAGTTACCTGTCTAACAGAACACAGAGGGTGTTCTAGAATGGAAGCATAATAATAATAATCCAGATAGAATTTACAACCTTTGCTATATTTGTCATGTATTCTCCCTCTCTAGGTCACTAGACAGCTGATTATTACACACACCTGTCACCATCGTCACTCGCACCAGCTCTTACTGACACTCACCTGGACTCCATCACCTCCTTGATTACCTGTCCTATTTATGTCCCTGCCTTTGGTTCCTTACTGTTTCTGTATCTGTTTCATGTCGGTGAACTGTTCGTGTTTCTTGTTTTGTTAATGTTTGTTTATTTATTAAACGTATTCACTCCCTGCTTTCCTGCTTCCCGACTCTCAGCGTGCATCGTTACAATATTGTGGATTAAGAAGAGTTACCTGTCTAACAGAACACAGAGGGTGTTCTTTAATGGAACCCTCTCCAACATAATCCAGGTAGAATCAGGAATTCCCCAGGGCAGCTGTCTAGGCCCCTTACTTTTTTTTTTTTGTTACTAATGACATGTCACTGGCTTTGATTAAAGCCAGTGTGTCTAGTTTTGCGGATGACTCAACACTATACACGTCAGCCACTAAAGCAAGTGAAATCACTGCAACACCTAACAAAGAGCTGCAGTTAGTTTCAAAATGGGTGGCAAGATTCCAAGAACACAGGATGAGATGTTACTATCCTTTGTGCAAGCACTTCCAAGAGTTAATGAACAGTGAGCCTGGTGAAATTTGGGGAGCGCATCGTCAGTAGTGTAGCTTTGGTTCCTAGGGTGTTTCGGCCTTTCACACTATACACCCTCCCCAAAGGCGGCCAGCGACAAGGTGATCAATCCTACGCTTGCGTCCCATTCCCAATTAGTCATAGGAGTTGCCTTGTTGTTGATAGCCAACATCCCATGGGACTATGCATGGCAGGGGCGTCCTCCTCCCTGAGTCAAGCATTGTTGGCTGCATACCTCCTGGCCCTCTCACTTCGGGGCCCAGCTGGGGTCTTTCCTCTTCATCCAGAGCCACTGACTGCTGCCTTCTGCCGCCTCCGATACAGCTTTGATTGCCGAACGCTGGCTCTGGCCCTTAATTCCAAGGTCTCTAAGCAGTCTGGTTGTAGATGTTGCCACAAAACCTCTGCAGCCCACCTCCACTGGTCGGACTTCTGTGTTCCAGCCATGATGCCGTGCTTCGGCAGCTAGATCGGCATAGCGCAGATGTTTTCGCTCATAAGCCTCATCTACTGAGTCCTCCCAGGGTACTGTGAGCTCAATGATGAAGACCTTCTTGAACGAACGGGACCAGAGCACCATGTCAGGTCTTAGGGTGGTGGTTGCGATCTCCGGAGGAAACACAAGTTGCCGGCCAATGTCAGTTAGCATTTTCCAGTCGCGGGCCAAGCGCAGCTGGTCTCACTCTAATGGTGTCGAGCCGCTCTTCGGTGGTTTAGCCCCTTCGCGGACAAAGTTTGTTCGTAAGGGGTGTGATGCTGCTGGGGGCGGTAGGGAGTTGGTGGACGCTCGCTTGTCCTCCAGGGCGGACGCAAGGTTTTTAAGGACTTGGTTGTGACGCCAAGTGTAGCGTCCTTGGGCGAGGCTTGTTTTACACCCTGTGAGAATGTGCCTGAGGTTGGCTGGCATGGAACAGAGGGCACAGTCCGGATCTTCACCATACCATTGGTGAAGATTAACTGGTGTTGGAAGGACGTCATATGTTGCTCTGATGGAAAAGCTCAACCGCCTCGCTTCCATGGCCCACAGATCCTTCCAGCTGATCTTCAAGGAATAGGTTTGTCCTAAGTATTTCTAAAATTAAAGTCACTGTATTTGGGACAAATCATTATTGAAATTGTAAACCTCATCTAAACCTGTAAACCTGTAAACCTCAACTAATTTAAACTGTCATGGTCAAAACATATTGTTACAACAGTAGCTAAGATTGGGAGAAGTATGTCCATAATAAAGCGCTAATCTACCTTCTTAACAGCACTATCAACAAGGCAGGTCCTACAGGTCCTAGTTTCTACCTTAACAACACTATCAACAAGGCAGGTCCTACAGGCCCTAGTTTCTACCTTCTTAACAACACTATCAACAAGGCAGGTCCTACAGGTCCTAGTTTCTACCTTCTTAACAGCACTATCAACAAGGCAGGTCCTACAGGCCCTAGTTTCTACCTTCTTAACAACACTATCAACAAGGCAGGTCCTACAGGCCCTAGTTTCTACCTTCTTAACAGCACTATCAACAAGGCAGGTCCTACAGGCCCTAGTTTCTACCTTCTTAACAGCACTATCAACAAGGCAGGTCCTACAGGCCCTAGTTTCTACCTTCTTAACAACACTATCAACAAGGCAGGTCCTACAGGCCCTAGTTTCTACCTTCTTAACAACACTATCAACAAGGCAGGTCCTACAGGCCCTAGTTTCTACCTTCTCAACAACACTATCAACAAGGCAGGTCCTACAGGCCCTAGTTTCTACCTTCTTAACAACACTATCAACAAGGCAGGTCCTACAGGCCCTAGTTTCTACCTTCTTAACAACACTATCAACAAGGCAGGTCCTACAGGCTCTAGTTTCTACCTTCTTAACAACACTATCAACAAGGCAGGTCCTACAGGTCCTAGTTTTTACCTTCTTAACAACACTATCAACAAGGCAGGTCCTACAGGCTCTAGTTTCTACCTTCTTTACAGCACTATCAACAAGGCAGGTCCTACAAGTCCTAGTTTCTACCTTCTTAACAGCACTATCAACAAGGCAGGTCCTACAGGCCCTAGTTTCTACCTTCTTAACAACACTATCAACAAGGCAGGTCCTACAGGCCCTAGTTTCTACCTTCTTAACAACACTATCAACAAGGCAGGTCCTACAGGCCCTAGTTTCTACCTTCTTAACAACACTATCAACAAGGCAGGTCCTACAGGCCCTAGTTTCTACCTTCTTAACAACACTATCAACAAGGCAGGTCCTACAGGTCCTAGTTTCTACCTTCTTAACAACACTATCAACAAGGCAGGTCCTACAGGCCCTAGTTTCTGCCTTCTTAACAACACTATGAACAAGGCAGGTCCTACAGGCCCTAGTTTCTACCTTCTTAACAACACTATCAACAAGGCAGGTCCTACAGGTCCTAGTTTCTACCTTCTTAACAACACTATCAACAAGGCAGGTCCTACGGGTCCTAGTTTTGTCGCACCTGGACTACCGGTCAGTCGTCTGGCCAGGTGCCATCAAGAGGGACGTCTGAAAATTACAATTGGCTCAGAACAGTGCAGCACGGCTGGCCCTTAAATATACACAGAGAGCTAACATGAATAGTATGCATGTCAATCTCTCAAGGCTCAAAGTGGAGGAGAGATTGACTTCATCAATAAAACAAAACAGAGCAAACTAGAATGCTATTTGGCCCTAAACAGAGAGTACACAGTGGCAGAAAACCTGACCACTGTGACTGACTCAATCTTAAGGAAAGCTTGACTATGTACAGACTCAGTGAGTATAGCCTTGCTATTGAGAAAGGCTGCCGTAGGCAGACCTGGTTTTCAAGAGAAGACAGGCTATGACCACACTGCCCACAGAATGAGGTGGAAACTGAGCTGCACTTCCTAACCTCCTGCCAAATGTGTGTCCATATTAGAGACACATATTTCCATAGACCCACAAAGAATTAGAAAACACATCCAATTTTGATAAACTCAAACATCTGTTGGGTGAAACACAGTGTGCCATCACAGCAGCAAGATTGTGACCTGTTGCCACAAGATAAGGGCAACCAGTGAAGAACAAACACCATTTTAAATACAACCCATATTTATGTTTATTTATTTTCCCTTTTGTACTTTAACTATTTGCACATAATGACATTTGTAATTTCTGTATTATTTTGGAACTTTTGTTAGCGTAAAGTTCACTGGTAATTTATATTGTGAATTTAATTTTTGTTTATTGTCTAGTTCACTTACTTTGGAAATGTTAACGTGTGTTTCCAATTACAATAAAGCCCTTACATTGAATTTAATTGAATTGAGAGAGGGACAGAGTTAGGGAGAGACAGAGAGACTGAGGGACAGAGTTAGGGAGAGACAGAGAGACTGAGGGACAGAGTTAGGGAGAGACAGAGAGAGCGAGGGGCAGAGTTAGGGAGAGACAGAGAGACTGAGGGACAGAGTTAGGGAGAGACAGAGAGAGCGAGGGGCAGAGTTAGGGAGAGACAGAGAGAGCGAGGGGCAGAGTTAGGGAGAGACAGAGAGAGCGGGTGACAGAGAGAGAGAGGGACAGAGTTAGGGAGAGACAGAGAGACTGAGGGACAGAGTTAGGGAGAGACAGAGAGAGCGAGGGGCAGAGTTAGGGAGAGACAGAGAGAGCGAGGGGCAGAGTTAGGGAGAGAGAGAGAGCGAGAGGCAGAGTTAGGGAGAGATAGAGACAGAGACAGAGAGGGACAGAGTTAGGGAGAGACAGAGAGACTGAGGGACAGAGTTAGGGAGAGACAGAGAGAGCGAGGGGCAGAGTTAGGGAGAGACAGAGAGAGCGAGGGGCAGAGTTAGGGAGAGACAGAGAGACTGAGGGACAGAGTTAGGGAGAGACAGAGAGAGCGAGGGGCAGAGTTAGGGAGAGACAGAGAGAGCGAGGGGCAGAGTTAGGGAGAGACAGAGAGAGCGAGGGGCAGAGTTAGGGAGAGACAGAGAGAGCGAGGGGCAGAGTTAGGGAGAGACAGAGAGAGCGAGGGGCAGAGTTAGGGAGAGACAGAGAGAGCGGGTGACAGAGAGAGAGAGGGACAGAGTTAGGGAGAGACAGAGAGACTGAGGGACAGAGTTAGGGAGAGACAGAGAGAGCGAGGGGCAGAGTTAGGGAGAGACAGAGAGAGCGAGGGGCAGAGTTAGGGAGAGAGAGAGAGCGAGAGGCAGAGTTAGGGAGAGATAGAGACAGAGACAGAGAGGGACAGAGTTAGGGAGAGACAGAGAGACTGAGGGACAGAGTTAGGGAGAGACAGAGAGAGCGAGGGGCAGAGTTAGGGAGAGACAGAGAGAGCGAGGGGCAGAGTTAGGGAGAGACAGAGAGAGCGAGGGACAGAGTTAGGGAGAGACAGAGAGACAGAGACAGAGAGGGACAGAGTTAGGGAGAGACAGAGAGAGCGAGGGGCAGAGTTAGGGAGAGACAGAGAGAGCGAGAGGCAGAGTTAGGGAGAGATAGAGACAGAGAGAGTGAGGGGCAGAGTTAGGGAGAGACAGAGAGACTGAGGGACAGAGTTAGGGAGAGACAGAGAGAGCGAGGGGCAGAGTTAGGGAGAGACAGAGAGACTGAGGGGCAGAGTTAGGGAGAGATAGAGAGAGAGAGCGAGGGGCAGAGTTAGGGAGAGACAGAGACAGAGAGAGCGAGGGACAGAGTTAGGGAGAAATAGAGAAATAGAGAGATAGAGTGGGAGGGGCTGACTTAGAGAAAGATGGAGAGAGAGGGAGTGAGTGAGGGGCAAACTTAGGGAGTTACTATATAAACCCTATACTACTATTATACTATATTAACCCTAACCCTATACTACTATTATACTATATTAACCCTAACCCTATACTACTATAATACTATATTAACCCTATACTACTATTATACTATATTAACCCTATACTACTATTATACTATATTAACCCTAACCCTATACTACTATTATACTATATTAACCCTAACCCTATACTACTATTATACTATATTAACCCTAACCCTATACTACTATAATACTATATTAACCCTAACCCTATACTACTATTATACTATATTAACCCTAACCCTATACTACTATAATACTATATTAACCCTATACTACTATTATACTATATTAACCCTATACTACTATTATACTATATTAACCCTAACCCTATACTACTATAATACTATATTAACCCTATACTACTATAATACTATATTAACCCTATACTACTATAATACTATATTAACCCTATACTACTATTATACTATATTAACCCTAACCCTATACTACTATTATACTATATTAACCCTATACTACTATTATACTATATTAACCCTATACTACTATTATACTATATTAACCCTATACTACTATTATACTATATTAACCATATACTACTATTATACTATATTAACCCTATACTACTATTATACTATATTAACCCTATACTACTATTATACTATATTAACCCTATACTACTATTATACTATATTAACCCTAACCCTATACTACTATAATACTATATTAACCCTATACTACTATTATACTATATTAACCCTAACCCTATACTACTATTATACTATATTAACCCTATACTACTATTATACTATATTAACCCTATACTACTATTATACTATATTAACCATATACTACTATTATACTATATTAACCCTATACTACTATTATACTATATTAACCCTATAGTACTATTATACTATATTAACCCTATACTACTATTATACTATATTAACCCTATACTACTATTATACTATATTAACCCTAACCCTATACTACTATAATACTATATTAACCCTATACTACTATTATACTATATTAACCATATACTACTATTATACTATATTAACC
Source organism: Oncorhynchus mykiss (assembly GCF_057628025.1). Lineage (NCBI taxonomy): Eukaryota > Metazoa > Chordata > Actinopteri > Salmoniformes > Salmonidae > Oncorhynchus > Oncorhynchus mykiss. Next base: position 2,927,074 of record NC_143050.1, read on the forward strand.
CTATAGTACTATAAACTATATTAACCCTAACCCTATACTACTATAATACTATATTAACCCTATACTACTATTATACTATATTAACCCTATAGTACTATAAACTATATTAACCCTATAGTACTATAAACTATATTAACCCTAACCCTATACTACTATAATACTATATTAACCCTATACTACTATAATACTATATTAACCCTATACTACTATAAACTATATTAACCCTATACTACTATTATACTATATTAACCCTATACTACTATTATACTATATTAACCCTATAGTACTATAAACTATATTAACCCTATACTACTATTATACTATATTAACCCTATACTACTATTATACTATATTAACCCTATAGTACTATAAACTATATTAACCCTATACTACTATTATACTATATTAACCCTATACTACTATTATACTATATTAACCCTATAGTACTATAAACTATATTAACCCTATACTACTATTATACTATATTAACCCTATACTACTATTATACTATATTAACCCTATAGTACTATAAACTATATTAACCCTAACCCTATACTACTATAATACTATATTAACCCTATACTACCATTATACTATATTAACCCTATAGTACTATAAACTATATTAACCCTATACTACTATTATACTATATTAACCCTATAGTACTATAAACTATATTAACCCTATACTACTATTATACTATATTAACCCTATACTACTATTATACTATATTAACCCTATAGTACTATAAACTATATTAACCCTATACTACTATTATACTATATTAACCCTATACTACTATTATACTATATTAACCCTATATTACTATAATACTATATTAACCCTATAGTACTATTATACTATATTACCCTATTCTACCGCAAAATAATAACACACTGAACTGTTAACAAATGACAGGCCACTTCTGTTCACTGAGCTGTTATCAAATAAACACTGTAGCTTCAGTATGCATGCCAGCCTAGACTCTAACCATGGGTCAGAGGGAGGAGGGGGAGGGAGGGAGGGAGGGAGGGAGGGAGGGAGGGAAAAAAGGGGAGGGAGGGAGAGAGGGGGGGGGGAGAGGGGGGGGATAGAGAGAAAGCTTCAGTATGCATGCCAGCCTAGACTCTAACCATGGGTCAGAGGGAGGAGGGGGAGGGAGGGAGGGAGGGAGGGAAAAAAGGGGAGGGAGGGAGAGAGAGGGGGGGAGAGGAGGGGGGGGGATAGAGAGAAAGCTTCAGTATGCATGCCAGCCTAGACTCTAACCATGGGTCAGAGGGAGGAGGGGGAGGGAGGGAGGGAGGGAAAAAAGGGGAGGGAGGGAGAGAGAGGGGGGGAGAGGAGGGGGGGGGATAGAGAGAAAGCTTCAGTATGCATGCCAGCCTCCAACCATGCTCCAAAGGGAGAGAGAGGGGGGAGGGAAGGAGAGCTTCAGTGTGCTTGCCAGCATAGCCTCCAACGATGGGCCAAAGGGAAGGAGGAGAGAGCCTCACTGCCAGATTGTGAGGTCTGGAGCTCAGCCACTCCTTCCTTCCTCCTTCTACCCAGGATCCAGGTCCTTTTGCTGAGCCACCAGCTGTACTCAAGCCCCCTGTCTGGACCTGGGCCTAGTCTGCTGTGGGTGCAAAGCCATGGAAAGACATACACACAACAAACAGCATATGTAATGTAATGCATGTCCTGTATATGACTGTGCCTGTATATGATACAGTGTGTGAAGGCAGGGCTCAGGGCTTGGGTGTGCACACACACACACACACAGAGAGAGAGACACACACACACACACACACACACACACACACACACACACACACACACACACACACACACACACGTTCCATAATGCAATTAGTGAAAAACACTAGCGTCAAAAGGTCATATTTATTTACGGAGATTAAAATGTCTGTGTTGAAAAGAAAGGTGATCAAATTGGCCAAATTTGATCTGTGAAGCAAAGACATGTCTTATAGTATTAAAACACTAATGTTAATGTTTTTCAAATGCGTACTGCCTCCAGCTTATTGCCTAGTGGTGTGTGTGTGTGACGTGCTGATGAAGCCTTCCGTTTCCGTTTGATGTTCAAAACAATTCTCAGAAAATCTCTGCCTTCAGACGAAGACAACTGGGAAAATGTTTTATTTATTTATTTTATTTAACCAACAAAAAAACACAGAGCCTTCAGAAAGTATTCATACCCCTTGACTTATTCCACATTTTGTTGTGTTACAGATTGAATTCAAAATGAATTAAACATATTTTTTTTCCACCCAACTACACAAAATGCCAAAGAGAATATTTATTAAAAATGAAATACAGAAGTGTCAAATGTATTCATTTATTATTTTTTATTTTTTTATTCTGTCAGAGCTCTGTCTAATTGGTGGTTAATCATTGCTAGACAGCCATTTTCTAGTCTTGCCATAGATTTTCAAGCCAATTTAAGTCAAAACTTTCAGAACTAGGCCACTCAGGAACATTCATTATCTTCTTGGTAAGTAACTCCAGTGTATATTTGGCCTTGTGTTTTAGGTTATTGTCCTGCTGAATGTTGAATTAATCTCCCAGTGTCTGTTGAAAAGCAGACTGAACCAGGTTTTCCTCCAGGGTTTTGCCTGTGCTTAGCTCTATTACATTTATTTTATCCTAAAAAACTCCCTAGTCCTTGTTGATGACAAGCATACCCATAACATGATGCAGCCACCACAATGCTTGAAAATATGGAGAGTGGTACTCTGTGTTGTGTTGGATTTGCCCCAAACATAACGCTTTGTATTCAGGACATAAAGTTCATTTCTTTGCCACATTTTTTGCAGTTTTACTGTAGTGCCTTGTTGTAAACAGGAAGCATGTTTTGGAAAATGTACAGGATTCTTTCTTCCCTCTGTCATTTAGGTTAGTATTGTGGAGTAACTACAATGTTGTTGATC
>NC_143050.1:2935000-2975000 GCF_057628025.1 Oncorhynchus mykiss
TAGCTCACAGTCTGAAAAGGTAGTGCAGTTAACGTACAGTAGTTCGCTAACATTAGCTAACAGTCTGAGAAGGTAGTGCAGCTAACATACAGTAGTTTGCTAACGTACAGTAGTTTGCTAACGTTAGCTCACAGTCTGAAAAGGTAGTGCAGTTAACGTACAGTAGTTCGCTAACGTTAGCTAACAGTCTGAGAAGGTAGTGCAGCTAAAATACAGTAGTTTGCTAACGTACAGTAGTGCAGCTAACGTTAGCTAACAGTCTGAGAAGGTATTGCAGCTAACGTACAGTAGTTCGCTAACATTAGCTAACAGTCTGAGAAGGTATTGCAGCTAACGTACAGTGGTGCAGCTAACGTTAGCTAACAGTCTGAGAAGATAGTGTCTGTTTGGGGTCTAAACAAACAATAGTCATTTTGCCATGTGAGCTTTCTATTACATGTACAGGTAAATACCGAAATAAAGGAAACACTTGAGTAAATTAGGGATTTATGCAGGTGTATGCATAAGTTAAGTATTAAGTATGCAGGTGCTTCTCCACCAGGGTTCCTGGTCCCCATCATGTGGTTCCTGGTCCCCATCATGTGGTTCCTGGTCCCCATCATGTGGTTCCTGGTCCCTATCATGTGGTTCCTGGTTCCTCCTCCCACAGGAGAGGATAGGGGGGAGTGTGCCTGTTTTATGACTTAAATACCTTGCGGAAACTCTCCCATTGGCTCTGCAGAAATGGAAGGCTGACAATCCTTTGTTACACAGAGAGACTTTGCCGCCAAAACTCCAACATCCAAAAGTGGATAATGAAACAATATTTCTAACATAAAGAATGTGGGGAAATGGTTGGTGGGGATTTTAAAGAACAATCATGTCAAAGTGTGTTATTTTGTGACGTCATTAAGGATGGTATAAAATAACTGTATCTCTGAGGGTGTATACATTCTAGTTGTCAGGTTTGCATCTAAATGTTGTATAAAATATATGATTAAGTATGACAATATTTCTGAAAAGATAAAAATGTGATTTTAGCCTTCTAAATGAGATATTGGCTTTTCATATAAACTTGGGCCCAGTCAGTAACCATGCCCACATGAGCACAGACACTGTGTTGGCATGATGGAATGCCCCTAATGCCAGAGTGTTTAAAAGGACTTGCTAACGAAATTTACATTAGACCAAAACATGCCGGGTTGCTGTCGACGTGTAAAGTGGTCCTAGCTGAATAACCAACCATGGAGAACAGAGAACGTGAGGCCGTGGTCCACACGTTGAAATGGTGAGAAACTTTGTAAACCAGACCAAAACATGCACCGTGTGCAGCTGTGCATGTAAAGTAGTCTAGAACATTTGACCAAAGACGAGAGGCAAGATAGATCCCATCTGAACACCGCGTAGTACATCTGAAGTATCTATGCTAACGAACACTCCAGAACAAAAGAAGCCTACAACTAAGAAAGACATTGTACCCTCTGGTGGACAACCAGAGACTTACATCGAACCACATAGATGGATCGAGTGGTTTCAACAGAGAGGCGAGAGAAAGACATCTACGCGTAAATATATATTGCATTGACTCTTTGTCTCTCCCTCTCTTAGTAGGCCCTCCCTTTCCATTGCGTAACCAAACGGTCATGCTTTTGTTAGTCCACTAGGGACCTGTTTTCATTGTATTATGTATGTAATCAATACCATATCCTGTGTGTGTTTGCGAATTCTGTGTGTGAGGATTTAGTTAGTTAGTAAATAAATAATTAAGCCAATTTGTTTATTGCTGACTCATCACTTCAGGTTCATGCAGATATCCAATAATTATGCAATGTTCAGAATGAGACTGATGAGGTAATAATTAATAATTGACTGTTATTGATGTAATGCGATATTTAGATAATCTCTAGAGTTTAAGTCGGGAGACAGTAACTCGGTAAACAACTGTTCCCGTGGTGCCCCAAATTCCTAATGAGTTAATTGTTACATGATTAATTTAATCAAGTAATAATTGAACGTAGGTGGTAATAATTTGATAAATAGCAGTCATCACATTAATGATAGTCACGTCACAACACTGGCCAGGCCCAGTTGCCCATTATTGGCTACCATGGCTGTGCTATAATTTAGTTTAGAATTGACAAAGATACAGGTAACGGCCAAAAGAATGGAAACACTTGAGTAAATAAGAATATTAAAAGCAGCGATGGAATTAACATCCCATCATGCTTTAGGGTCATGTATAAATATGCTGGCCAGGCCCGGTTGCCCATTATATAGTCTACCGTGGCTAGAAGAAGAGATCTCAGTGGTTTTGAAAGAGGAGTGATTGTTGGGGCACGTTTGGCAGGGGCTTCAGTGATGAAGACTGCTCAACTTGCTGATGTTTCACCATATGGCCGTCTCAGTCACCAGATCTCAACCCAACTGAACTCTTATGGGAGGTTCTGGAGCGGCGCCTGAGACAGCGTTTTGCACCACCATAAACAAAACACAAAATGGTTGAATTTCGATGGTGGAAGAATGGTGTCGCACTCCTCCAATAGAGTTCCAGACACTTCTAGAATCTATGCCGAGGATCATTAAAGCCGTTCTCGCGGTGGCCAACAACCTATTGAGACACTTTATGTTGGCGTTTCCTTTATTTTGGCAGTTACCTTTAGTACGACTAGCAAAGTAATTTAAAATGTGATTATTGCCGCTAAAATGTGTTGTTTGATGTTTCACTGTAACATTTTTTGGAATGTTCATTGAAATCGTTGGAACTGAAATTGTTACTAAGTAACATGTTCTTTGCAAACTCTAACACTGTAAGCTTAATCGTTTCTCCTCTCACCTGTGTTGTCCTGTCCATTCTGATTGGTCGCTGGGCTGACGGGCTGCACTGGTTGAATGAATCCCAATGCTGTCCTCTGACCCTGAACCATCATCTGGTTCTTGGTTGCTGTGAAAACGACAGACCCCGGGGTTGCCCGTGCAACAGCTCCCAGACCCAGTTGCGGGCGCAGCCCTATGCCAGAGCGGAGCAGACTGCCAGTGCCGCCGGCTTGAGCCGCCTGGGTTGCCATCCTGGGACCTGAGGGGTCCTCGCGACCAAGGCTGCCCGCATTTCTACTCATCTGAAAAGTGAGAATGAAATGGAAGTTAAGCCATTTCCAGTTGTGGTGAGTTAGGATACAGTAAACCACAGTAAATGTTCATTTCAGAAACCTCTGAAGAGGATGTTAAATTATGCATAGGGCTCCTGTGGAGGAGACCTTTTAGCATGAGTGCCAAATGGCCTACTCCCTATTTAGTGCACTCCCAGCAAACCGGGAACATTCCCAGAACATATGCTAGTGTTTTCAAATAACATTCAAAATAAAATAAAATATATTTTTTAAATGAAATAAAAAGAAAAGTGTTTTTTGTGTAAGTGTGTTTATTTAATTACACCCCCCCCCCCAAAAAAAAAAATGTTGTGCACAAAATCTGTAACAATATAATCTCTTGTGGACAGACTATGGTACTGTAGATCTGTCATGATACAATGGGAGATAACGAGCAGCAGTAGTTCCGGTACTTTGGACAAATCACAATTTTGCAGGTTTTAGCATCTTTTTGAGTTGAGGGGCACATTTGGCCCATCGTCATTTTCAAAGAGAGCTTTTCGTTCCTGGTTCCAATCTCTTCTCAACACAGAAAAATACGACCCAAAACAACAGGATGACGAATCATGCAGTGGAACCCGACAAGGTTGTCCCCTGTCTCCACTGTAGTTTCTTATTGTCGCTTATGAAGACTTGGCACAAACTGGAATACAGTGGACAGACAAGCCATGCAGTGTACCAGAACAAAGTTCCTCTTTAGTTGTTGCATCCCACAGTCTGTTGACACATGCTACTACCATTTATGTTACGCGCGTCTGTCCACAAGAGATTATGGGGAGATTATTAAACCGCAGTTGACAGATGACTTGGTGCTCCTGTCCCACAATCATATACAGGTACTCATTAGTCTATAAACATAAAGCTGTCATCGAGGCAAAGCTACTTTGAAGATTTTGATTTGTTTAACACTTTTTTTGGTTACTACATGATTCATGATGATTTTGGTTAGTACATCAATTTGATTTCTTCACTAGTATTCTATAATGTAGAAGATAGTATAAAATAAAGAAAAACCCTGGAATAAGTAGGTGTGCTTTTGACTGGCACTGTAGATTAACATATTGCAGACAACTTCAGGAAATGTTAAACTACATCGAACTGCTATGAAGAGTAGAGAGCAATTATTTTATTTTTTTCCAAGTTAAGTTTCATCCAAACGTCAGAAAATTACATTCCACGTTTTTTTGTATTTTAGTGTGTGTGTGTGGGTGGAGGCTTGTGTTACTCCCCTCATGGGTACCAGATATCCCCACAATGATGGTAAAACAAGGAAGATTCTCCCTGGTGGGGTCATCTCCCAGGCCCCCACAAGGACAAAGGCTGTTTTAAGGGTTAGGGTGTTCTATATTTCTTCATCAATTCTTTATCACAACAGAAACACAAAGGCGCATTGGTAATCAGTGCTTCTAAAACCATTCCATATATGGGCTCTGGTTAAAAGATGTGCACTGCATTCTTTCTTTCTTTTATTTACAATTTTATTTTATTTTTTATAGACAATACAAAACATAGACATACAAACATCAACTACATCATCCCTGTCCAGTGTGACAAGAGAAATAATTTCAAAAAGAACATATCGCAGTGGGAGGGTTGGCAGATTACAAAACGTTCTAAAGAGCTCTGCAGACCATTAAACCAAATGCAAAGTTCTAAATATTTTTCTCAGTCACACTGGACAAGTTGAATCAGGTGTGCTTGTCCAATAAGAATGTGTCCTGTTGGGGGGGGTACTGGAGGAATGCTGCCACTCCAAGGCTGTGGCTCATTGGACACGCCCATCCCCTCTAACATTGGACACGCCCATCCCCTCTAACATTGGACACTCCCATCACCTCTAACATTGGACACTCCCATCCCCTCTAACATTGGACACTCCCATCCCCTCTAACAAGCTCACACCCCCATCTCCATCAACCACTTCACCCTGTCCAGACCCACTAGCTCCCCCATCTCCATCAATTACAATGCATTCTGAAAGTATTCGAACCCCTTGACTTTTTCCACATTATGTTACATTACAGCCTTATTCTAAACTTGATTAAATTGTTTTTTTTTTCACACATAAAACTACACTCAATACCCCATAATGACAAAGCAAAAATATGTTTTATAATTTAAAAAAAATGTGTCTCTAATATGGTCATACATTGGGCAGGAGGTTAGGAAGTGCAGCTCAGTTTCCACCTCATTTTGTGGGCAGTGAGCACATAGCCTGTCTTCTCTTGAGAGCCAGGTCTGCCTACGGCGGCCTTTCTCAATAGCAAGTCTATGCTCACTGAGTCTGTACATAGTCAAAGCTTTCCTTAAGTTTGAGTCAGTCACAGTGGTCAGGTATTCTGCCGCTGTGTTACTCTCTGTTTAGGGCCAAATAGCATTCTAGTTTGCTCTGTTTTTATGTTAATTCTTTATTTTAATTATTTCCAATGTGTTAAGTATTTATTTAAAATATACTGTTTAGGTTTTCTACTGCCAAGTTTACACCTTCACTCTTACAATGAAACGTTTTGTCCAGGAGGTTGTTACGAAGGGATTGAATTTGTTGTTGCCTAAGTGATTTTTTTGGTGGATTTCTACAGTACTTCCATCTATAGCATTTCTTAATATTGTGCAGTTCCTTTGGCTTTGACGTGTGTCAGTGGACTGACTGTGAACGCTCTGAGAGACTCTGGGTTGAGGTCAGTGATAAAGTAGTCTACAGTACTACTGCCAAGAGATGAGCTATAGGTGTACCTACCATAGGAGTCCCCTCGAAGCCTACCGTTGACTATGTACAGACCCAGCGTGCGACAGAGCTGCAGGAGTTGTGACCCGTTTCTGTTGGTTGTTTTGTCATAGTTGTGTCTAGGGGGGCATATTTGGGAGGGAATGTTGTTTGTCCTCCTGTGTGCTGAGGGTGTCAGGTTCATGTCCAGCTGTGGTATTTAGGTCGCCACAGACTAGTACATGTCCCTGGGCCTGGAAATGATTGATCTCCCCCTCTAGGATGGAAAAGCTGTCATCGTTAAAGTATGGGGATTCTAAGACTCAATCATGGACACTCTTACTGACAGTTGTGGCTGCTTTGCGTGATGTATTGTTGTCTCGACCTTCTTTCTCTTTGTGCTGTTGTCTGTGACCAATAATGTTTGTACCCTGTTTTGTGCTGCTACCATGTTGTGTTGTTACCATGTTGTTGTCATGTTGTGCTGCTACCATGCTGTGTTGTCATGTGTTGCTGCCATGCTGTGTTGTTGTCCTAGGTCTCTCTTTATGTAGTGTTGTGGTGTCTCTCTTGTCGTGATGTGTTTTGTCCTATATTTATATTTATATTGTATGTATTTATTTATTTATAACCCCAGGTCCCCACAGGAAGCCTTTTGCCTTTTGGTAGGCCGTCATTGTAAATACGATTTTGTTCTTTAATTAACTGACTTGCCTAGTTAAATAAAGGGTTAAATAAAATAATAATAATGAATAAATGGGGGAATATAGGTAGCATCTGTTGAGATAATTTCCTTATTAATTTCTAGCCAGATGTAAAATGTTCCTGTTTTGACTAATTTAATAGAGTGTGTTAGGTCTGCTCTATACCAAATTAGCATACAAGATGAGCCCCTTACCTGTTTCACACCTGGTAGTTTGGTGGATGGGACTACCAGCTCTCTGTAACCCAGAGGACAAACCCGTGGGTCCATCTCCTCTATACCACCCACCTGGTAGTGTGGTGGATGGGACTACCAGCTCTCTGTAACCTAGAGGGCAACCAGTGGATCCATATCCTCTATACCACCCACCTGGTAGTGTGGTGGATGGGACTACCAGCTCTCTGTAACCTAGAGGGCAACCAGTGGATCCATATCCTCTATACCACCCACCTGGTAGTGTGGTGGATGGGACTACCAGCTCTCTGTAACCCAGAGGACAACCAGTGGGTCCATCTCCTCTATACCACCCACCTGGTAGTGTGGTGGATGGGACTACCAGCTCTCTGTAACCTAGAGGACAACCAGTGGGTCCATCTCCTCTATACCACCCACCTGGTAGTGTGGTGGATGGGACTACCAGCTCTCTGTAACCTAGAGGACAACCAGTAGGTCCATCTCCTCTATACCACCCACCTGGTAGTGTGGTGGATGGGACTACCAGCTCTCTGTAACCTAGAGGACAACCAGTGGGTCCATCTCCTCTATACCACCCACCTGGTAGTGTGGTGGATGGGACTACCAGCTCTCTGTAACCTAGAGGACAACTACTGGGTCTGTTCCCTCTATACCCTGTTTCACACCTGGTAGTGTGGTGGATGGGACTACCAGCTCTCTGTAACCCAGAGGGCAACCAGTGGGTCCATATCCTCTATACCCTGTTTCACACCTAGTAGTTTGGTGGATGGGACTACCAGCTCTCTGTAACCTAGAGGGCAACCAGTGGGTCCGTCTCCTCTATACCACCCACCTGGTAGTGTGGTGGATGGGACTACCAGCTCTCTGTAACCTAGAGGGCAACCAGTGGGTCCATATCCTCTATACCCTGTTTCACACCTGGTAGTTTGGTGGATGGGACTACCAGCTCACTGTAACCTAGAGGACAACCAGTGGGTCCATCTCCTCTATACCACCCACCTGGTAGTGTGGTGGATGGGACTACCAGCTCTCTGTAACCTAGAGGACAACCAGTGGGTCCATCTCCTCTATACCACCCACCTGGTAGTGTGGTGGATGGGACTACCAGCTCTCTGTAACCCAGAGGACAACCAGTGGGTCCATATCCTGTATACCATGTTTAACACCTGGTAGTGTGGTGGATGGGACTACCAGCTCTCTGTAACCCAGAGGGTAACCAGTGGGTCCATCTCCTCTATACCATGTTTCACACCTGGTAGTGTGGTGGATGGGACTACCAGCTCTCTGTAACCTGGAGGGCAACCAGTGGGTCCATATCCTCTATACCCTGTTTCACACCTGGTAGTTTGGTGGATGGGACTACCAGCTCTCTGTAACCCAGAGGACAACCAGTGGGTCCATCTCCTCTATACCACCCACCTGGTAGTGTGGTGGATGGGACTACCAGCTCTCTGTAACCTAGAGGGTAACCAGTGGGTCCATCTCCTCTATACCACCCACCTGGTAGTGTGGTGGATGGGACTACCAGCTCTCTGTAACCTAGAGGGTAACCAGTGGGTCTGTCTCCTCTATACCACCCACCTGGTAGTGTGGTGGATGGGGCTACCAGCTCTCTGTAACCTAGAGGGCAACCAGTGGGTCCATCTCCTCTATACCATGTTTCACACCTGGTAGTTTGGTGGATGGGACTCCCAGCTCTCTGTAACCCAGAGGACAACCAGTGGGTCCATCTCCTCTATACCACCCACCTGGTAGTGTGGTGGATGGGACTACCAGCTCTCTGTAACCTAGAGGGCAACCAGTGGATCCATATCCTCTATACCACCCACCTGGTAGTGTGGTGGATGGGACTACCAGCTCTCTGTAACCTAGAGGGCAACCAGTGGGTCCATCTCCTCTATACCCTGTTTCACACCTGGTAGTTTGGTGGCTGGGACTCCCAGCTCTCTGTAACCTAGAGGACAACCAGTGGGTCCATCTCCTCTATACCACCCACCTGGTAGTTTGGTGGATGGGACTCCCAGCTCTCTGTAACCCAGAGGGCAACCAGTGGGTCCATCTCCTCTATACCCTGTTTCACACCTGGTAGTTTGGTGGCTGGGACTCCCAGCTCTCTGTAACTTAGAGGACAACCAGTGGGTCCATCTCCTCTATACCACCCACCTGGTAGTGTGGTGGATGGGACTACCAGCTCTCTGTAACCCAGAGGACAACCAGTGGGTCCATCTCGTCTATACCATGTTTAACACCTGGTAGTGTGGTGGATGGGACTACCAGCTCTCTGTAACCCAGAGGACAACCAGTGGGTCCATCTCGTCTATACCATGTTTAACACCTGGTAGTGTGGTGGATGGGACTACCAGCTCTCTGTAACCCAGAGGACAACCAGTGGGTCCATCTCCTCTATACCACCCACCTGGTAGTGTGGTGGATGGGACTCCCAGCTCTCTGTAACCCAGAGGACAACCAGTGGGTCCATCTCCTCTATACCACCCACCTGGTAGTTTGTTGGATGGGACTCCCAGCTCTCTGTAACCCAGAGGACAACCAGTGGGTCCATCTCCTCTATACCACCCACCTGGTAGTGTGGTGGATGGGACTACCAGCTCTCTGTAACCCAGAGGACAACCAGTGGGTCTGTCTCCTCTATACCACCCACCTGGTAGTGTGGTGGATGGGACTACCAGCTCTCTGTAACCTAGAGGACAACCAGTGGGTCCATCTCCTCTATACCACCCACCTGGTAGTGTGGTGGATGGGACTACCAGCTCTCTGTAACCCAGAGGACAACCAGTGGGTCCATCTCCTCTATACCATGTTTCTTGTAGGATGACAATGTCTGTATATCTGTAAGATATGTATTTCCGATTTCTTTGATGAAGTCCGGGTTCCTGATCTTTAGGCCAAAGGCAGATGACCTCTGACCTTGTATATTCCAGGATGAGATAGTAAATGCTTTGTGTTCCATAGTGTGTAATGTTGTTGTGTGGTTTAGGCCCGGACCATCTCACTCTCTCCCTTTCTCCCTCTCTCCACCCTCACTCTCCACCCAGGCAGATATCCTCTGCACCCATCTCTCCCTCTCTACAGGCAAATACCTGTACCATCCCATTCTCCACACCCACAATACAATACAACAATCCTTTTCTCTTTGTCTCCCTGTCTTCCTCCCTCCCTCCCTCTCTGCCTCCCTCTCTGCCTCCCTCTCTGCCTCCCTCTCTTCCTCCTTACCTCTGCTGGTTGGTACTTGTCCACCAGTGGTCCATAGAAGCTCTCAGCCTTGCTGCCCAGCTTCGGAGGGGCTGTGTGGCTGTGAGTGTGGGCTCCAGTGTGTGTGTGGGTGTGTGTGTGAGAGCCAGACTGTGTGTGTGTCGGGGGGACAGTGTGTGTGTACCCACGGATCCCTGTTCCCATCATACCAGAGTTGAACAGACGGTTTTTCTGCATCTCTTGTCTGTATTTGTCGTAGAGGAGGTTGGAGGCACTCAGGACGGGTGTGTTTCTGGACGCTATGCCGCGGGAGTGTGTGTTGGTGTGCGTTTTGGGGCTAGAGGAGTGCTTCTGAGGCATGTTTGTGGCAGGGGAGTGTGTATGTGTATAGGCAGAGAGCCTGGAGGGCAAGGAGGAGACCTGGTAAGGCCCGTCTGAAGCCTGGGGTTTGAGTTGTGGACCCTTCCGGATATAGGTGATGATTTTGGGCCGCACTCCTTTGGGCTTGGGGGGGCTGGGGCTGGGGTTAGGGGCCTGGTGGTGTAGAGGAGGTATGGGTATCCCTGTAGAAGCGAGGTTAGATTTGAGAGGTGGTCTAAGTCCACTGCTACCATAGCCCTGGGGATACCGAGCTGAACCTGTAATGATCCTCGAAGGGGACATCAGCTGTTGTTGCTGTTGATCTTGTCTCCGTGGTGACCCCTGTGGGGTTCCGAGTGGGGAGCGAGGGGGTGTGTGTGAGCGTGGTTGAGAGGTGACAGTAGCCCCACAGCGGTTAGTTCTACGGTATCTGAGCTGAGACTGGTCCTGATGTCTCCTCTCCAGGCTGGAGGTACGTTCTGCGCTACTCCGACGTCTATCCAGGGAACGAGCCTCTCTCTGGGCAGACTGGCTGGCCTGGCTGGGCTGGGGAGCTCCGGGACTGGAGCTGGGCTGGTAATGGGGGTGGGAGTGAAGGTGGGAGTAACTGCTACAGTTGACCATTGAACTCTTGACCTCTAGGGTCTCTTGTGTTTGCCTGCCGTCGACCCCGTGGTGACCTGGGTCCACGACCTTACGACCCGCATCTGGAGACAGGGAGGGAGAGGTCGAGGAGCGGCGTCTTGTGATTGGTTCAGCTAAGCTCCTCCCTCTTCCTGGTTCCAACTGACAGAGAGGTCGGACGAGCTGTTGCCTGCGAGGAGGAGGAGCTCCTACCCCCTTCTTCCTCTGTCCTATCCCTCCATCTGAGGAGGACAAGATGCTGTTTCCCTGGTAACACCTCACGTCCTGTCTTTGAGTGGTAACATCCAGTTTAGACCCCTCCTCTGTCGCACTTTGACCCCTCGACAGTTCTACTTCCAGGTTAGATGTTTCCTGGTGCTGATGATGTACTTCTTGGTCAGGTGACCTCGGGTACTGTAGTTCTCCCAGGTTAGGAGTGTCCTGAGAGTGTGGTGCTGCTGTGGAGTTCAGGCCAACAGGGGGAGCCCTTCTCTTGGCTGAGGTAGTGGGATTGGGGTTAGAGGTCAATGGATGTCCATTAGGGTCCAGACTGCTACTCAGGGTGGAAACGGCAGACACACAGAGACTCCCTCTGTCACCCACGCTGTTCTGCTCTCCTCCTCCTCCTCCTCCTCCTCCTCCTCCTCCCGTCTCTTTACCTGATCGAGGGACGCTGTAGTTGAGGTCCTGACAGAGCACCTCTCTCTCTCCCGCTACCTCTTCTTGTCTATCCATCCCTCTGTCCCTCCCATTGCTATCGTTATCGTTCCCGTGAACAGAAACACAGCTGGCCGTGGAGCTGGAAGAGATCGACAACAGTCCTTCGTCTGCTCCTCTTTTAGAATCCTCTCCTTCATCATCCTCCTCCATTTCTCCTAATCTCTTTCCATCCCCCCCTTCACCTCCATCTCCATGGAAGGTGTGTATCCCGTGACACTCTAGCAGTTCCAACTCCTGGATGTCATGGTCCAGACATCGCTCCTCCCTGCCCCAGATAAGAAGCTTGTCCTGGGCTTCGCTCTGGGCCACCAGGGGGGGTAGCGGGCTGGAGGCCTGGTCATCGGGGGTCTCCCCAATTAGCACTAGCTGGTTAGCGTTAGCATCTCCAGTCAGAGGGTGAAACAGGACATGAGATTTGTTGTTGTTGTTTTTTATGTCTCGTCCGCTGACAGACAGACTCTGGAGACCAGCTGGGACACTCATAGTGGAGGAAGGGTCCTTCAGGCAATCTCAAAGACACCTCTCGGGTTCTGCTGCCATTAATGGATTTGTGTGTTCTCCTCCTTCTCTCTCTCTCTCTTTCTCTTTCCTTCTATTGTTTTTGTCTCTCTCTTCTCCCTCTTTCTCTCACTCTTCTTCTTTCGCTCTCTCCTCCTTCTGTCTCTCTCTCTCTCTTTCTCTCTCTCTATAGGTGCTTTCTGGGTCTTTGTTGTAGCCAGGGAACAAGAGAATTAAATCTCATCTCACATCCTTCCTTTTTTCACTGCCCCTTTCCACCTGTGACCTTGGTTTGACCTTGAGCTCACTGGTTACAGGGTTCTGATGACATCACTGGGTAGAGGGTTCTGACGACATCACTGGGTAGAGGGTTCTGACGACATCACTGGGTAGAGGGTTCTGATGACATCACTGGGTAGAGGGTTCTGACGACATCACTGGGTAGAGGGTTCTGATGACATCACTGGGTAGAAGGTTTTGACGACATCACTGGGTAGAGGGTTTTGACGACATCACTGGGTAGAGGGTTCTGACGACATCACTGGGTAGAGGGTTCTGACGACATCACTGGGTAGAGGGTTCTGACGACATCACTGGTTAGAGGGTTCTGACGACATCACTGGGTAGAGGGTTCTGATGACATCACTGGGTAGAGGGTTCTGACGACATCACTGGGTAGAGGGTTCTGACGACATCACTGGGTAGAGGGTTCTGATGACATCACTGGGTAGAGGGTTCTGATGACATCACTGGGTAGAGGGTTTTGACGACATCACTGGGTAGAGGGTTCTGATGACATCACTGGGTAGAGGGTTCTGACGACATCACTGGGTAGAGGGTTCTGACGACATCACTGGGTAGAGGGTTCTGACAACATCACTGGGTAAAGGGTTCTGATGACATCACTGGGTAGAGGGTTCTGACGACATCACTGGGTAGAGGGTTCTGACGACATCACTGGGTAAAGGGTTCTGACGACATCACTGGGTAGAGGGTTCTGATGACATCACTGGGTAGAGGGTTCTGATGACATCACTGGGTAAAGGGTTCTGATGACATCACTGGGTAGAACATTCTGATAACATTTTGTTTGGAAGTCTGTCACCACTGCTGTCCCTGATTCAGTCTGCAATGAAGAAGAACAAAGAGAATATCGGGTTACATACAAGTTACATTCAAGGTACATATCAGTTACATACAAGTTACATTCAAGGTACATATCAGTTACATTCAAGGTACATACAAGTTAGTCTTCCCTTTTCCTCCACTGCTCAGTGAATCTGGGAAGTTTAAAATGGAATCTCTTTAAAACTCAGGGCGCCTTTACAGCAGGTTGAGATGACTAACGACACTGAGAACCCCGACCACAGACTGTTATTACTCACAAGGGGAGAAGAGAAGAGAAGATAATAAATCTGAGCCAACAGAATGTTTCTGTGCGAGCGGGGAATCTCCCAAGGGAGGACTGACGAATAACGGGAGAGGAAGTGGAGAGAAGGAGACAGGGGAAGGAAGGAGTGAGAGAGTGGGAAATGTTCAGCAATTATCTCATCCCCTCAAGTGGAAGGAGACAGGGGGAAGGAAGGAAGGAGTGAGAGAGAGAGAAGGAGAGAAGGAGAGAGAGAGAGAAGGAGAGAAGAAGTGAGAGAGAGAGAAGGAGAGAAGGAGAGAGAGAGAGAGAAGGAGAGAAGGAGTGAGAGAGAGAGAAGGAGAGAAGGAGAGAGAGAGAGAGAGAAGGAGAGAAGGAGTGAGAGAGAGAGAAGGAGAGAGAGAAGGAGAGAAGGAGAGAAGGAGAGAGAGAGAGAGAGAAGGAGAGAAGGAGAGAAGGAGAGAGAGAGAGAGAAGGAGAGAAGGAGAGAGAGAGAGAGAAGGAGAGGAGTGAGAGAGAGAGAAGGAGAGAAGGAGAGAGAGAGAGAAGGAGAGAAGGAGAGAGAGAGAGAGAAGGAGAGAAGGAGAGAGAGAGAGAGAATGAGAGAAGGAGAGAAGGAGAGAGAGAGAGAAGGAGAGAAGGAGAGAGAGAGAGAAGGAGAGAAGGAGAGAGAGAGAGAGAAGGAGAGAAGGAGAGAGAGAGAGAAGGAGAGAGAGAGAGAGAGAGAGAGGGAGAGAAGGAGAGAGTGAAGAAAATTACAAATCAATTTCCAGCCACTTTCTGCAACATAAATACACCCACTGCTTTCTATGTGTGTGTGTGTGTGTGTGTGTGTGTGTGTCTGTGTGTGTGTCTGTGTGTGTGTGTGTGTGTGTGTGTGTGTGTGTGTGTGTGTGTGTGTGTGTGTGTGTGTGTGTGTGTGTGTGTGTGTGTGTGTGTGTGTGTGGGGGTGTGTGTGTGTGTGTGTGTGTGTGTTCTCAGGTCCAGACCATGCTTCTTTCCGACCCTGCGGGTAACAGCTGTCATCAGACCAGATTGTTGTCTCCTATACCATCAGACCAGATTGTTGTCTCCTATACCATCAGACCAGATTGTTGTCTCCTATACCATCAGACCAGATTGTTGTCTCCTATACCATCAGACCAGATTGTTGTCTCCTATACCATCAGACCAGATTGTTGTCTCCTATACCATCAGACCAGATTGTTGTCTCCTATACCATCAGACCAGATTGTTGTCTCCTATACCATCAGACCAGATTGTTGTCTCCTATACCATCAGACCAGATTGTTGTCTCCTATACCATCAGACCAGATTGTTGTCTCCTATACCATCAGACCAGATTGTTGTCTCCTATACCATCAGACCAGATTGTTGTCTCCTATACCATCAGACCAGATTGTTGTCTCCTATACCATCAGACCAGATTGTTCTCCTATACCATCAGACCAGATTGTTGTCTCCTATACCATCAGACCAGATTGTTGTCTCCTATACCATCAGACCAGATTGTTGTCTCCTATACCATCAGACCAGATTGTTGTCTCCTATACCATCAGGCCAAATTGGTGTCTCCTATACCATCAGACCAGATTGGTGTCTCCTATACCATCAGACCAGATTGTTGTCTCCTATACCATCAGACCAGATTGGTGTCTCCTATACCATCAGACCAGATTGGTGTCTCCTATACCATCAGACCAGATTGTTGTCTCCTATACCATCAGACCAGATTGTTGTCTCCTATACCATCAGACCAGATTGTTGTCTCCTATACCATCAGACCAGATTGTTGTCTCCTATACCATCAGACCAGATTGTTCTCCTATACCATCAGACCAGATTGTTGTCTCCTATACCATCAGACCAGATTGTTGTCTCCTATACCATCAGACCAGATTGTTGTCTCCTATACCATCAGACCAGATTGTTGTCTCCTATACCATCAGGCCAAATTGGTGTCTCCTATACCATCAGACCAGATTGGTGTCTCCTATACCATCAGACCAGATTGTTGTCTCCTATACCATCAGACCAGATTGGTGTCTCCTATACCATCAGACCAGATTGGTGTCTCCTATACCATCAGACCAGATTGTTGTCTCCTATACCATCAGACCAGATTGTTGTCTCCTATACCATCAGACCAGATTGTTGTCTCCTATACCATCAGACCAGATTGTTGTCTCCTATACCATCAGACCAGATTGTTGTCTCCTATACCATCAGACCAGATTGTTGTCTCCTATACCATCAGACCAGATTGTTGTCTCCTACACCATCAGACTAGATTGTTGTCTCCTATACCATCAGACCAGATTGTTGTCTCCTATACCATCAGACCAGATTGTTGTCTCCTATACCATCAGACCAGATTGTTGTCTCCTATACCATCAGACCAGATTGTTGTCTCCTATACCATCAGACCAGATTGTTGTCTCCTATACCATCAGACCAGATTGTTGTCTCCTATACCATCAGACCAGATTGTTGTCTCCTATACCATCAGACCAGATTGTTGTCTCCTATACCATCAGACCAGATTGTTGTCTCCTATACCATCAGACCAGATTGTTGTCTCCTATACCATCAGACCAGATTGTTGTCTCCTATACCATCAGACCAGATTGGTGTCTCCTATACCATCAGACCAGATTGTTGTCTCCTATACCATCAGACCAGATTGTTGTCTCCTACACCATCAGACCAGATTGTTGTCTCCTATACCATCAGACCAGATTGTGTTTCTCACTCTTTTCTCGTTCACGCTTTCTTCCTCAATTCCATTTCTCTTCACAACACTGACAGTCTGTCTCTCCTCTAATGTCAGAGAGAGACTCTGGGTCAGCCAGTAACCCCTCTGATAGACTGGGTCAGCCAGTATCCCCTCTAATAGACTCTGGGTCAGCCAGTATCCCCTCTGAGAGACTCTGGGTCAGCCAGTATCCCCTCTGAGAGACACTGGGTCAGCCAGTATCCCCTCTGAGAGACTCTGGGTCAGCAAGTATCCCCTCTAATAGACTGGGTCAGACAGTATCCCCTCTGATAGACTCTGGGTCAGCCAGTATCCCCTCTAATAGACTGGGTCAGCCAGTATCCCCTCTGATAGACTCTGGGTCAGCCAGTATCCCCTCTGATAGACTCTGGGTCAGCCAGTATCCCCTCTGATAGACTCTGGGTCAGCCAGTATCCCCTCTGAGAGACCCTGGGTCAGCCAGTATCCCCTCTGAGAGACTCTGGGTCAGCCAGTATCCCCTCTGAGAGACTCTGGGTCAGCCAGTAACCCCTCTGAGATACTCTGGGTCAGCCAGTATCCCCTCAGAGAGACTCTGGGTCAGCCAGTATCCCCTCTGAGAGACTCTGGGTCAGCCAGTATCCCCTCTGAGAGACTCTGGGTCAGCCAGTATCCCCTCTGAGAGACTCTGGGTCAGCCAGTATCCCCTCTGAGAGACTCTGGGTCAGCCAGTATCCCATCTGAGAGACTCTGGGTCAGCCAGTATCCCATCTGAGAGACTCTGGGTCAGCCAGTATCCCATCTGAGAGACTCTGGGTCAGCCAGTATCCCCTCTGAGAGACTCTGGGTCAGCCAGTATCCCCTCTGAGAGACTCTGGGTCAGCCAGTATCCCCTCTGAGAGACTCTGGGTCAGCCAGTATCCCCTCTGAGAGACTCTGGGTCAGCCAGTATCCCCTCTGAGAGACTCTGGGTCAGCCAGTATCCCATCTGAGAGACTCTGGGTCAGCCAGTATCCCCTCTGAGAGACTCTGGGTCAGCCAGTATCCCCTCTGAGATACTCTGGGTCAGCCAGTATCCCCTCTGAGAGACTCTGGGTCAGCCAGTATCCCCTCTGAGAGACTCTGGGTCAGCCAGTATCCCCTCTGATAGACTCTGGGTCAGCCAGTATCCCCTCTGATAGACTCT
Source organism: Oncorhynchus mykiss (assembly GCF_057628025.1). Classification (NCBI taxonomy): domain Eukaryota; kingdom Metazoa; phylum Chordata; class Actinopteri; order Salmoniformes; family Salmonidae; genus Oncorhynchus; species Oncorhynchus mykiss. Next base: position 2,952,429 of record NC_143050.1, read on the forward strand.
GGGTCAGCCAGTATCCCCTCTGATAGACTCTAGGTCAGCCAGTATCTCCTCTGAGAGTCTTTCTGGGTCAGCCAGTATCCCCTCTGATAGATTCTGGGTCAGCCAGTATCCCCTCTGATAGACGATACCTGGGAGCTGGGGTCCTGCGGCAGTCCGCTTGTCGTCGATACCTGGAGGTGGTCTTGAGAAGAGCCGACTGGCGACAAGCGGCGGACAAACATCTGGGCCGAGGGTATGCCGACCTCTTCCTCCGGGAAGAGCGGGGACTGATGACCCAGGGAACACTCGAAAGGCCCAGTGGCAGAGCCGGGGAGGGTGTTGTGGGCGTATTCAACCCACACAAGTTGCTGGCTCCAGGTGGTGAGGTTGGCAGAGACAAAGTGACGAAGAGTCGTCGCCAGGTCTTGATTGGCTCGCTCCGACTGGCTTTGGACTGAGTGTGTAACCCGGAGGACATGCTGGCCGACGACCCAATGAGCATGCAGAATGCCTTCCAGAACCGGGACGAGAACTTAGGACACCGATCGGAGACCCTGTCCTCGGGCAGTCCATGGATCCTGAAGACGTGCTGCACCATGAACTGAGCCGTCTCCTTGGCCGAGGGTAGTTTGGGGAGAAGAATGAAGTGGGTGGCTTTGGAAAACCGGTCCACTACTGTCAGGATGGCGATGTTGCCATCAGACGGGGGAAGACCTGTGCCTAAGTCCAGGGATATGTGAGAACAGGAATGGTGAGGGACAGGCAGTGGTTGATGGAGACCAGCCGGAGATTGCCGAGGAGTCTTGTTCTGCGCACAGACAGAGCAGGCGGAGACGTACACGGAGACGTACACGGAGACGTACACGGAGACGTACACGGAGACGTACACGGAGACGTCTGGAACCAAAAGCATTGCCGCACAAAGGCCAGGGTCCAATGGGAGCGAGCCTGGAGGACCGGGCCCACTCCAGGACCGAGCCCACTCCAGGACCGGGCCCACTCCAGGACCGAGCCCACTCCAGGACCGAGCCCACTCCAGGACCGGGCCCACTCCAGGACCGGGCCCACTCCAGGACCGAGCCCACTCCAGGACCGAGCCCACTCCAGGACCGGGCCCACTCCAGGACCGGGCCCACTCCAAGACCGGGCCCACTCCAAGACCGGGCCCACTCCAAGACCGGGCCCACTCCAGGACCGGGCCCACTCCAGGACCGAGCCCACTCCAGGACCGAGCCCACTCCAGGACCGGGCCCACTCCAGGACCGGGCCCACTCCAGGACCGAGCCCACTCCAGGACCGGGCCCACTCCAGGACCGGGCCCACTCCAAGACCGGGCCCACTCCAAGACCGGGCCCACTCCAAGACCGGGCCCACTCCAGGACCGGGCCCACTCCAAGACCGGGCCCACACCAGGACCGGGCCCACTCCAGGACCGGGCCCACTCCAGGACCGGGCCCACTCCAGGACCGAGCCCACTCCAGGACCGAGCCCACTCCAGGACCGAGCCCACTCCAGGACCGAGGAGAGTCAGGCACAAGCATCCAGTAATCTGGGCACAAACACCCCCTGGGGTTCGGTTGGGAACGCTGCGCCTCACGGACCTGCTTCCCTATTCCTCAGCTCAGTGCTGTCGCCAAACACGAGGTTGGAAGGATGATCTCGGGGTCTGAGGGTGTGGGCCGTGGGGGCGGCGTGACAGTGCATCTGGGTTGATATTCTTGGATCCCGGTTGGTGGGAGAGGAAGAAGTTAAACCGGGTGAAAAGCAGGGACCAACAAGCTGGCCTGGAATTGAGATGCTTGGCGGTGTCGAGATATTCCAGGTTCTTGTGGTCCGTCCACACAATGAACAGATGTTTTGCCCCCTTCAACCAGTGTCTCCACTCCTCCAACGCCATCTTCACGGCGAGAAACTCACGATTCCCCACATCGTAGTTCCTCTCTGTGGCGTAATTTGAGGTCCGGGGGCAGAACGCTGGGACAGGACAGCCCCCACTCTGACATCTGAAGCATCAGCCTCCACCACTAACTGACGGGACGGGTCCGGATGGATTAATATGGGAGCTGTGGTGAAGCGGTGCTTTAGGTCCAGGAATTCCGAGTCAGCAGCTGGGGACCACGTGAATGGAACCTTGGGAGAGGTGAGTGCAGACAGGGGGGAAGCCAGGATGCCGTAACCCCGGATAAAGCGGCAATAGAAATAGGCAAAACCCAGGAAACATTTTCAGCTGCACTCTGGATGTAGGCTGGGGCCAATCCACAACCGTCACGTGATCCATCTGTATCCTTGCAGCGATGATGTAACCAAGGAAGTGGATGGCGGAGCGATGGAATTTGCATTTCTCCGACTTACCGAGTTCCAAACTGCCTCTGTCCTCGGTTACAACACTCACTACCGAGTTCCAAACTGCCTCTGTCCTCAGTTACAACACTCACTACCGAGTTCCAAACTGCCTCTGTCCTCAGTTACAACACTCACTACCGAGTTCCAAACTGCCACTGGAAGCAACGTCAGCACAAGAACTGTTCGTCGGGAGTCTTCATGAAATGGCCGAGCAACACAAGCCTAAGATCACCATGTGCAATGCCAAGCGTCAGCTGGAGTGGTTTAAATCCCTATAACTATAACAGGTTTTTTGGGCAGATCCTAATTGGGATGCCGAGTTTTATGTTCATTTTTTGTATGTTCCTTTTGATGGCATGTTCCTCTCTCCTCCTCTCACCCCCCTCCCCTTTTCTTCCTCTTTCCCCCTCACCTCCCCCTCTCCCCCCTCCCCCTCTTCTTACCCCCCCCACCTCACCTCCCCTCTTCTCCCCCTCTCCTCCCCCTCTTCCCCCTCCACCTCACCTCCCCCCTCCTCCCCCCTCCTCCCCCCTCCCTGTCTCCTCCACTCTCACTCTTCTCCACTCTCACTCCTCCACTCTTTCTCCTCCACTCTCTCCCTCCTCCACCCCCCTCCTCCACTCCCCCCTGCTCCACTCCCCCTCTCACTCCCTCCTCCTCAATCCCTCCTCCACCCCCCTCCCCCACTCTCCCTCCTCCACTCACCCCTCCTCCACTGGACATAGACTAGGTACTGGTACCCCCTGTATATAACCATGTTATTACCTGGTACTGCCTGTATATAGCCATGTTATTACCTGGTACTTCCTGTATATAGCCATGTTATTTCCTGGTACTTCCTGCATATAGCCATGTTATTTCCTGGTACTTCCTGTATATAGCCATGTTATTACCTGGTACTTCCTGTTTTTAGCCATGTTATTACCTCATACCCCTGAACATTGACTAGGTACTGGTTGTCATGACTACACATGAGGATCCAAGGGCTCAGATCAGCTTGACAATGGTTGACAACAGCCAGACCCTCTCTCACCCACTGGGCCACTTTTTGAAACCTCACACCCGGTCGTAGATTTAAGCAGGAGAGAACTAGCATTGGGATTGGAATGGCCTTTGTCTCCAGAAGACTTTTGCCGCCAAAAAAATCTAACGTCCAAAAGTGAACACTGGAACAATATTCCTAACATGGTAAATGTGCAACCTGAGGGGAAAAAATTCTAGATCACCTTTACTCCACACACAGAGACGCGTACAAAGCTCTCCCTCGCCCTCCATTTGGTAAATCCGAACACAACTCTATCCTCCTGATTCCTGCTTACAAGCAAAAATTGAAGCAGGAAGCACCAGTGACTTGTCTATATAAAAGTGGTCAGATGAAGCAGATGCTAAACTACAGGACTGTTTTGCTATCACAGACTGCAATATGTTCCGGGATTCTTCCGATGGCATTGAGGAGTACACCACATCAGTCACTGGCTTTATCAATAAGTGGATCGAGGACGTCGTCCCCACATTGACTGTATGTACATACCCCAACCAGAAGCCATGGATTACAGGCAACATTCACACTGAGCTAAAGGGTAGAGCTGCCGCTTTCAAGGTGCGGAACTCTAACACGGAAGCTTACAAGAAATCCCGCTATGCCCTGCGACGAACCATCAAACAGGCAAAGCGTCAATACAGGGCTAAGATTGAATCAAACTACACCGGCTCCGACACTCGTCGGATGTGGCAGGGCTTGCTAACTATTACAGACTACAAAGGGAAGCACAGCCGAGAGCTGCCCAGTGACACGACTGACACGAGCCTACCAGACGAGCTAAATTACTTCTATGCTCGCTTCGAGGCAAACAACAGTGAGGCACGCATGAGAGCATCAGCTGTTCCCGATGACTGTGTGATCACGCTCTCTGTAGCCGACGTGAGTAATACCTTTAAACAGGTCAACATACACAAGGCTGCGGGGTAAAATGGATTACCAGGACGTGTGCTCCGGGCAGGTGTCTTCACTGACATTTTCAACATTTCCCTGATTGAGTCTGTAATACCAACATGCTTCAAGCAGACCACCATAGTCCCTGTGCCCAAGAACACAAAGGCAACCTGCCTAAATGACTACAGACCCGTAGCACTCACGTCCGTAGCCATGAAGGGCTTTAAAAGACTGGTAATGGCTCACATCAACACCATTATCCCAGAAACCATAGACCCACTCCAATTTGCATACCGCCCAAACAGATCCACAGATTATGCAATCTCTATTGCACTCTACACTGCCCTTTCCCACCGGGACAAAAGGAACACCTATGTGAGAATGCTGTTCATTGACTACAGCTCAGCGTTCAACACCATAGTACCCTCAAAGCTCATCACCAAGCTAAGGATCCTGGGACTAAACACCTCCCTCTGCAACTCGATCCTGGACTTCCTGAAATTCCGCCACCAGGTGGTGAGGGTAAGTAGCAACACATCTGCCACGCTGATCCTCAACACTGGAGCTCCCCAGGGGTGCGTGCTCAGTCCCCTCCTGTACTCCCTGTTCACCCACGGCTGCATGGCCAGGCACGACTCCAACACCATCATTAAGTTGCTGACGACAGTGGTAGGTCTGATCACCGACAACAACGAGACAGCCTATAGGGAGGAGGTCAGAGACCTGGCCGGGTGGTACCAGAATAACAACCTATCCCTCATTGTAACCAAGACTAAGGAGATGATTGTGGACTACAGGAAAAGGAGCACCAAGCACGTCCCCATTCTCATCGATGGGGCTGTAGTGGAGCAGGTTGAGAGCTTCAAATTCCTTGGTCCAAACACACCAAGACAGTCGTGAAGAGGGCACAACAAAGCCTATTCCCCCTCAGGAAACTAAAAAGATTTGGGGAGGTGATGATATGTTGGTGTTGGGGTGGAGATGATATGTTGATGTTGGTGTTGGTGATGATATGTTGGTGTTGGGATGGTGCAGGAGATGTTGGTGTTGGGGTGGTGCTGGTGAGGGTGAATATGAAGTTGAAACATTTTGAAATGTCCCTTTAATGCTAGACTTACTGTTGCTGGACAGTTTCAGCTTGGTCTTATCGCTGGCGCTCCTAAAGATCCCGTTGGGTTTCAGCTCATATACAGACATCTGTTCTGCTTTTCTGATGTGTCAAATACTTATGTCATGCAATAAAATGCTAATTAATTACTTAAAAATCATACAATGTGATTTCCTGGATTTTTGTTTTAGACTCCGTCTCTCGCAGTTGAAGTGTACCTATGATGAAAAAATTACAGACCTCTACATGCTTTGTAAGTAGGAAAACCTGCAAAATCGTCAGTGTATCAAATACTTGTTCTCCCCACTGTACATAACAGTCATCAGATTAATGAAAGTCACATCATGACATGTATATAGATAGATATGTTATTACCTCTGAGGGAGGGAGAAAAGGAGACAGAGAGAGAGAGAGAGAGACAGAGAGAGAGAGAGACAGAGAGAGAGAGAGAGAGAGAGAGAGAGAGACAGAGAGAGAGAGAGAGAGGGAGAGAGAGAGAGAGAGAGAGAGAGAAATAGACAGAGAGAGAGAAAGAAAAGGAGACAATGACAATCATATAGTCATGGAACCAGAAGCCGTCTTTAACAAGATTTCTGTACCCAGGGAGCTAAATTAGTCCCCTATATAGTAAGTTAATGACAGAAGGGTAGGACGATCAATCCTATTGACTTTTTGACATTGATCTTCAGGGGTGAGAGAGAGAGAGAGAGAGAGAGAGAGAGAGAGAGAGAGAGAAAGGGAGGGAGTGAGAGAAAGAAAGAGACAGAGAGAGGAGAAAGAGAGAGAGATAAAGAAAGAAAGAAAGAAAGAAAGAAAGAAAGAAAGAAAGAAAGAAAGAAAGAAAGAAAGAAAGAACGAACGAAAGAAAGGGAGGGAGAGAGAGAGAGAGAGAAATAGACAGAGAGAGAGAGAGAGAGGGAGAGAGAAATAGACAGAGAGAGAGAGAGAGAGAGAGAGAGAAATAGACAGAGAGAGAGAGAGAGAGAGAGAAATAGACAGAGAGAGAGAGAGAGAGAGAGAGAGAGAGAGAGAGAGAGAGAAATAGACAGAGAGAGAGAGAGAGAGAGAGAGAGAGAGAGAGAGAAATAGACAGAGAGAGAGAGAGAGAGAGAGAGAGAGAGAGAGAGAGAGAGAGAGAGAAAGAAAGGGAGGGAGTGAGAGAAAGAAAGAGACAGAGAGAGGAGAAAGAGAGAGAGAGATAAAGAAAGAAAGAAAGAAAGAAAGAAAGAAAGAAAGAACGAACGAAAGAAAGGGAGGGAGAGAGAGAGAGAGAGAAATAGACAGAGAGAGAGAGAGAGAGGGAGAGAGAAATAGACAGAGAGAGAGAGAGAGAGAGAGAGAGAAATAGACAGAGAGAGAGAGAGAGAAATAGACAGAGAGAGAGAGAGAGAGGGAGAGAGAGAGAGAGAGAGAGAGAGAAATAGACAGAGAGAGAGAGAGAGAGAGAGAGAGAAATAGACAGAGAGAGAGAGAGAGAGAGAGAGAGAGAGAGAGAGAGAGAGAGAAAGAAAGGGAGGGAGTGAGAGAAAGAAAGAGACAGAGAGAGGAGAAAGAGAGAGAGAGATAAAGAAAGAAAGAAAGAAAGAAAGAAAGAAAGAAAGAAAGAAAGAACGAACGAAAGAAAGGGAGGGAGAGAGAGAGAGAGAGAAATAGACAGAGAGAGAGAGAGAGAGGGAGAGAGAGAGAGAAATAGACAGAGAGAGAGAGAGAGAGAGAAATAGACAGAGAGAGAGAGAGAGAGGAGAGAGAGAGAGAGAGAGAGAGAGAAATAGACAGAGAGAGAGAGAGAGAGAGAGAAATAGACAGAGAGAGAGAGAGAGAGAAATAGACAGAGAGAGAGAGAGAGAGGGAGAGAGAGAGAGAGAGAGAGAGAGAGAGAAATAGACAGAGACAGAGAGAGAGAGAGAGAGAGAGAGAGAAATAGACAGAGAGAGAGAGAGAGATAGAAAGGGAGACAATGACAATCATATAGTCATGGAACCAGAAGCCGCCTTTAACAAGATTTCGCAGGGAGCAAAATGAGTCCCCTTTATAGTAAGTTAATGACAGGAGGGCAGGACGATCAATCCTATTGACTTTTTCAGAGTGATCTTCAGGGGTGACTAAACCAATGAAACTAAATTACACACACTTGTGTGTGTGTGTGTGTGTGCATGCTAAACTAACCCTTCCATTATAAAGCATGCATCAACTGAAACTACAAAACGAACCCTTACATGATATAACATCTCTTTTATTTATTTACACTGTGATATGTTTACACCAGGGCCAGTGAACAAACAATTGGCCAAGAAAATAAATGAATATACTTTCTTTCTGATCTTGAACAACCTCCCCTTACAAAACAACCGTTGGTTTTAATTGGCTGATCTCTCTGTCCATCACCATCTAGCCTACCCCTTACAACCTCCCCTTACAAAACAACCGTTGGTTTTAATTGGCTGATCCCTCTGTCCATCACCGTCTATCCTACCCATTACAACCTCCCCTTACAAAACAACCGTTGGTTTTAATTGGCTGATCTCTCTGTCCATCACCATCTAGCCTGCCCCTTACAACCTCCCCTTACAAAACAACCGTTGGTTTTAATTGGCCGATCTCTCTGTCCATCACCATCTAGCCTACCCCTTACAACCTCCCCTTACAAAACAACCGTTGGTTTTAATTGGCCGATCTCTCTGTCCATCACCATCTAGCCTACCCATTACAACCTCCCCTTACAAAACAACCGTTGGTTTTAATTGGCTGATCTCTCTGTCCATCACCATCTAGCCTGCCCCTTACAACCTCCCCTTACAAAACAACCGTTGGTTTTAATTGGCCGATCTCTCTGTCCATCACCATCTAGCCTACCCATTACAACCTCCCCTTACAAAACAACCGTTGGTTTTAATTGGCTGATCTCTCTGTCCATCACCATCTAGCCTACCCCTTACAACCTCCCCTTACAAAACAACCGTTGGTTTTAATTGGCTGATCTCTCTGTCCATCACCATCTAGCCTACCCATTACAACCTCCCCTTACAAAACAACCGTTGGTTTTAATTGGCTGATCTCTCTGTCCATCACCATCTAGCCTACCCCTTACAACCTCCCCTTACAAAACAACCGTTGGTTTTAATTGGCTGATCTCTCTGTCCATCACCATCTAGCCTACCCATTACAACCTCCCCTTACAAAACAACCGTTGGCTTTAATTGGCTGATCTCTCTGTCCATCACCATCTAGCCTACCCCTTACAACCTCCCCTTACAAAACAACCGTTGGTTTTAATTGGCTGATCTCTCTGTCCATCACCATCTAGCCTACCCCTTACAACCTCCCCTTACAAAACAACCGTTGGTTTTAATTGGCTGATCTCTCTGTCCATCACCATCTAGCCTACCCATTACAACCTCCCCTTACAAAACAACCGTTGGTTTTAATTGGCTGATCTCTCTGTCCATCACCATCTAGCCTACCCATTACAACCTCCCCTTACAAAACAACCGTTGGTTTTAATTGGCTGATCTCTCTGTCCATCACCATCTAGCCTACCCCTTACAACCTCCCCTTACAAAACAACCGTTGGTTTTAATTGGCTGATCTCTCTGTCCATCACCATCTAGCCTACCCCTTACAACCTCCCCTTACAAAACAACCGTTGGTTTTAATTGGCTGATCTCTCTGTCCATCACCATCTAGCCTACCCCTTACAACCTCCCCTTACAAAACAACCGTTGGTTTTAATTGGCTGATCTCTCTGTCCATCACCATCTAGCCTACCCCTTACAACCTCCCCTTACAAAACAACCGTTGGTTTTAATTGGCTGATCTCTCTGTCCATCACCATCTAGCCTACCCCTTACAACCTCCCCTTACAAAACAACCGTTGGTTTTAATTGGCTGATCTCTCTGTCCATCACCATCTAGCCTACCCCTTACAACCTCCCCTTACAAAACAACCGTTGGTTTTAATTGGCTGATCTCTCTGTCCATCACCATCTAGCCTACCCCTTACAACCTCCCTTTACAAAACAACCGTTGGTTTTAATTGGCTGATCTCTCTGTCCATCACCATCTAGCCTACCCCTTACAACCTCCCCTTACAAAACAACCGTTGGTTTTAATTGGCTGATCTCTCTGTCCATCACCATCTAGCCTACCCCTTACAACCTCCCCTTACAAAACAACCGTTGGTTTTAATTGGCTGATCTCTCTGTCCATCACCATCTAGCCTACCCCTTACAACCTCCCCTTACATTGTGGACTTCAAAGCACGAGCAGCGCAGGTGATTTAAACCAGGAAGTGAGTTCGGAAAATCTGAACGTACGCAGCTTAGAAATTGTTTTCACGTAGCTTTTTTTTTGCCTGAAATCAGAATCAATTGTGCTTCCCAAAAATAATACAGTCCAACAAACCTGACTGATACGAGTGTTTCTGTATCTCACAGGAAGAAATGGGGCAGAAACAGAAAATCCAGAATTCTCCACTGCCCCGTGGAGATGCTACCGTCACCTAGATACCGTTACCTAGATAACTAGCTAGCTAGCTATCGAACTACATTTATTTATCTAAACCAAAACCTATCTAGCTAGCTTTCATAATACACTGGCTAGACATTCTAAAGCATGTCAATGTAATTAGCCAGCTGCTATCTGCCGATGTGATTTGTACCTTTGCAAGCTAATGTTAGCTTTGTTCGGTTACGTTAGCCAGCTAGCTAAATAACTACCGCAGAGGCTAATGTGACTACCATTATGTGTTCTATTTACAGTCCGATCTCATCAACATCTACAGAGGTATCAACATCAAGCTCAGCACCAGGAACCAGTATAAATCCCCTCAGCACCAGGAACCAGTATAAATCCCCTCAGCACCAGGAACCAGTATAAATCCCCTCAGCAACAGGAACCAGTATAAATCCCCTCAGCACCAGGAACTAGTGTAAATCCCCTCAGCACCAGGAACTAGTATAAATCCCCTCAGCACCAGGAACTAGTGTAAATCCCCTCAGTACCAGGAACTAGTGTAAATCCCCTCAACACCAGGAACTAGTGTAAATCCCCTCAACACCAGGAACTAGTGTAAATCCCCTCAACACCAGGAACTAGTATAAATCCCCTCAGCAACAGGAACTAGTATAAATCCCCTCAGTACCAGGAACTAGTGTAAATCCCCTCAACAACAGGAAATAGTATAAATCCCATCAGTACCAGGAACTAGTGTAAATCCCCTCAGCACCAGGAACTAGTATAAATCCCCTCAGTACCAGGAACTAGTGTAAATCCCCTCAACAACAGGAACTAGTATAAATCCCATCAGTACCAGGAACTAGTATAAATCCCATCAGTACCAGGAACTAGTGTAAATCCCCTCAGCACCAGGAACTAGTATAAATCCCCTCAGCACCAGGAACTAGTGTAAATCCCCTCAGCACCAGGAACTAGTGTAAATCCCCTCAGCACCAGGAACTAGTATAAATCCCATCAGTACCAGGAACTAGTGTAAATCCCCTCAACACCAGGAACTAGTATAAATCACCTCCACACCAGGAACTAGTGTAAATCCCCTCAGCACCAGGAACTAGTGTAAATCCCCTCAGCACCAGGAACTAGTGTAAATCCCCTCAGTACCAGGAACTAGTGTAAATCACCTCAGTACCAGGAACCAGTGTAAATCCCCTCAGCACCAGGAACTAGTGTAAATCCCCTCAGCACCAGGAACTAGTGTAAATCCCCTCAGCACCAGGAACTAGTGTAAATCCCCTCAACACCAGGAACTAGTGTAAATCCCCTCAGCACCAGGAACTAGTGTAAATCCCCTCAACACCAGGAACTAGTGTAAATCCCCTCAGCACCAGGAACTAGTGTAAATCCCCTCAGCACCAGGAACTAGTGTAAATCCCCTCAGTACCAGGAACTAGTGTAAATCCCCTCAGCACCAGGAACTAGTGTAAATCCCCTCAGCACCAGGAACTAGTGTAAATCCCCTCAGTACCAGGAACTAGTGTAAATCCCCTCAGTACCAGGAACTAGTATAAATCCCCTCAACACCAGGAACTAGTGTAAATCCCCTCAACACCAGGAACTAGTATAAATCCCCTCAACACCAGGAACTAGTGTAAATCCCCTCAACACCAGGAACTAGTGTAAATCCCCTCAACACCAGGAACTAGTGTAAATCCCCTCAACACCAGGAACTAGTGTAAATCCCCTCAACACCAGGAACTAGTGTAAATCCCCTCAACACCAGGAACTAGTGTAAATCCCCTCAACACCAGGAACTAGTATAAATCCCCTCAACACCAGGAACTAGTGTAAATCCCCTCAGTACCAGGAACTAGTGTAAATCCCCTCCACACCAGGAACTAGTGTAAATCCCCTCAGCACCAGGAACTAGTATAAATCCCCTCAGTACCAGGAACTAGTATAAATCCCCTCAGTACCAGGAACTAGTATAAATCCCCTCAGTACCAGGAACTAGTGTAAATCCCCTCAGCACCAGGAACTAGTATAAATCCCCTCAGCACCAGGAACTAGTGTAAATCCCCTCAGTACCAGGAACTAGTGTAAATCCCCTCAACACCAGGAACTAGTGTAAATCCCCTCAACACCAGGAACTAGTGTAAATCCCCTCAACACCAGGAACTAGTATAAATCCCCTCAGCAACAGGAACTAGTATAAATCCCCTCAGTACCAGGAACTAGTGTAAATCCCCTCAACAACAGGAACTAGTATAAATCCCATCAGTACCAGGAACTAGTGTAAATCCCCTCAGCACCAGGAACTAGTATAAATCCCCTCAGTACCAGGAACTAGTGTAAATCCCCTCAACAACAGGAACTAGTATAAATCCCATCAGTACCAGGAACTAGTATAAATCCCATCAGTACCAGGAACTAGTGTAAATCCCCTCAGCACCAGGAACTAGTATAAATCCCCTCAGCACCAGGAACTAGTGTAAATCCCCTCAGCACCAGGAACTAGTGTAAATCCCCTCAGCACCAGGAACTAGTATAAATCCCATCAGTACCAGGAACTAGTGTAAATCCCCTCAACACCAGGAACTAGTATAAATCACCTCCACACCAGGAACTAGTGTAAATCCCCTCAGCACCAGGAACTAGTGTAAATCCCCTCAGCACCAGGAACTAGTGTAAATCCCCTCAGTACCAGGAACTAGTGTAAATCACCTCAGTACCAGGAACCAGTGTAAATCCCCTCAGCACCAGGAACTAGTGTAAATCCCCTCAGCACCAGGAACTAGTGTAAATCCCCTCAGCACCAGGAACTAGTGTAAATCCCCTCAACACCAGGAACTAGTGTAAATCCCCTCAGCACCAGGAACTAGTGTAAATCCCCTCAACACCAGGAACTAGTGTAAATCCCCTCAGCACCAGGAACTAGTGTAAATCCCCTCAGCACCAGGAACTAGTGTAAATCCCCTCAGTACCAGGAACTAGTGTAAATCCCCTCAGCACCAGGAACTAGTGTAAATCCCCTCAGCACCAGGAACTAGTGTAAATCCCCTCAGTACCAGGAACTAGTGTAAATCCCCTCAGTACCAGGAACTAGTATAAATCCCCTCAACACCAGGAACTAGTGTAAATCCCCTCAACACCAGGAACTAGTATAAATCCCCTCAACACCAGGAACTAGTGTAAATCCCCTCAACACCAGGAACTAGTGTAAATCCCCTCAACACCAGGAACTAGTGTAAATCCCCTCAACACCAGGAACTAGTGTAAATCCCCTCAACACCAGGAACTAGTGTAAATCCCCTCAACACCAGGAACTAGTGTAAATCCCCTCAACACCAGGAACTAGTATAAATCCCCTCAACACCAGGAACTAGTGTAAATCCCCTCAGTACCAGGAACTAGTGTAAATCCCCTCCACACCAGGAACTAGTGTAAATCCCCTCAGCACCAGGAACTAGTATAAATCCCCTCAGTACCAGGAACTAGTATAAATCCCCTCAGTACCAGGAACTAGTATAAATCCCCTCAGTACCAGGAACTAGTGTAAATCCCCTCAGCACCAGGAACTAGTGTAAATCCCCTCAACACCAGGAACTAGTGTAAATCCCCTCAGTACCAGGAACTAGTGTAAATCCCCTCAGTACCAGGAACTAGTATAAATCCCATCAACACCAGGAACTAGTGTAAAACCCCTCAGTACCAGGAACTAGTGTAAATCCCCTCAGTACCAGGAACTAGTGTAAATCCCCTCAGTACCAGGAACTAATGTAAATCCCATCAGTACCAGGAACTAGTGTAAATCCCCTCAGTACCAGGAACTAGTGTAAATCCCATCAGTACCAGGAACTAGTGTAAATCCCCTCAGTACCAGGAACTAGTGTAAATCCCCTCAGTACCAGGAACTAGTGTAAATCCCATCAGTACCAGGAACTAGTGTAAATCACCTGACTCCATGATGAGTAAATAAATGTACTATAGCCTCAACAGGGTCTGTGTCTTGATGAAATAGATGTTGTGTTAACAAGTAGTGCTACAACTTCTACTGTAGTTCTCTCTGTGTTAAGGAGGCTTAGTTGATTGTTCCTGAAAGGCTTGAAGTCTACATTGGCGAAGAATAGGTATTACTGAGGAGGGGATGGTGTGGATGACTGGTGTCTGTTGGGGGGGGGGGGTATTACTGAGGAGGGGATGGGATGAGCCCTAGGACCATGCCTCAGGACTACCTGACATGATGACTCCTTGCTGTCCCCAGTCCACCTGACTGTGCTGCTGCTCCAGTTTCAACTATTCTGCCTTATTATTATTCGACCATGCTGGTCATTTTATGAACATGTGAACATCTCGGCCATGTTCTGTTATAATCTCCACCCGGCACAGCCAGAAGAGGACTGGCCATCCCACATAGCCTGGTTCCTCTCTAGGTTTCTTCCTAGGTTTTGGCCTTTCTAGGGAGTTTTTCCTAGCCACCGTGCTTCTACACCTGCATTGCTTGCTGTTTGGGGTTTTAGGCTGGGTTTCTGTACAGCACTTTGAGATATCAGCTGATGTACGAAGGGCTATATAAATACATTTGATTTGATTTGATTTGTGGGGGACTGGTGTCTGTTGGGGGGGGGGGTATTACTGAGGAGGGGATGGTGTGGGTGACTAGTGTCTGTTGGGGGGGGGGGGTATTACTGAGGAGGGGATGGTGTGGGTGACTAGTGTCTGATGGACGAGGGGATGGTGTGGGGGACTAGTGTCTGTTGGAGGAGGGGATGGTGTGGGGGACTGGTGTCTGTTGGGGGAGGGGATGGTGTGGGGGACTAGTGTCTGTTGGAGGAGGGGATGGTGTGGGGGACTGGTGTCTGTTGGGGGAGGGGATGATGTGGATGACTGGTGTCTGTTGGAGGAGGGGATGGTGTGGGGGACTGGTGTCTGTTGGGGTGGGTATTACTGAGGAGGGGATGGTGTGGGGAACTGGTGTCTGTTGGCGGGGGGGGGGGTATTACTGAGGAGGGGATGGTGTGGGGAACTGGTGTCTGTTGGCGGGGGGGGGGTATTACTGAGGAGGGGATGGTGTGGGTGACTAGTGTCTGTTGGAGGAGGAGATGGTGTGGGGGACTGGTGTCTGTTGGGGTGGGTGTTACTGAGGAGGGGATGGTGTGGGGGACTGGTGTCTGTTGGGGTGGGTATTACTGAGGAGGGGATGGTGTGGGTGACTAGTGTCTGTTGGGGGGGGGGGGTATTGATGGGGACAAAGAGGTGGGATGATATAGTATCTTGTTTGAGTGTGTATTGATGGGGACAAAGTAGTCAAATGTTGGCTAATCACTGAGTACTGCGTGTCCCACAGACCAATCCTCATGCTATTGACCTTTAACCCCGGTTTTAGTAGTACAGAGCCTGAAGACTCACTGAATGAAAGCTTTCAGCCTGGAATAAGATCCATGATGAAAACCTGCTCCAGAGCGCTCAGGACCTCAGACTGGGCGAAGGTTCACCTTCCAACAGGACAACGACCCTAAGCACACAGCCAAGACAACGCAGTACAGTGAGATCCATGATGAAAACCTGCTCCAGAGCGCTCAGGACCTCAGACTAGGGTGAAGGTTCACCTTCCAACAGGACAACGACCCTAAGCACACAGCCAAGACAACGCAGGAGTGGCTTCGGGACAAGTCTCTGAATGTCCTTGAGTGACCCAGCCAGAGCCCTGACTTGAACCCGATCTAACATCTCTGGAGAGACCTGAAAATAGCTTTGCAGCAACGCTTCCCATCCAAACTTGACAGAGCTTGAGAGGATCTGCAGAGATGAATGGGAGAAACACCCCAAATAGAGTCTACCAGTGAAGTGTCTCAGCTGAGCTCGCAGGCAAAGAAATGCATGCACACACACACACACACACACACACACACACACAGACATAAATACACACACACACACACACACACACACACACACACACACACACACACACACACACACACACACACACACACACACACACACACACACACACACACACACACACACACATAAATAGACACACACACACACACACACACACACACACACACACACACACACACACACACACACACACCAGGGTCCCACCAAGAAGGCAATATGAAAGACCCCAGTCACATTGGTGCCTCTTTCTGCAAAATAAATAGACTCCCTAAGGACACCCTGCATCTGCACAGGCACACACACACACACACACACACACACACACACACACACACACACACACACACACACCCACACCCACCAGACACACACACACACACACACACTCCTCTCACCGGTGCATATCTAAACAGGCACACTAATTAATCCTACCATCAGTACACAGGACAGGATCTCTCTCTCCGTTCCTCCCCCTCTCTCATTTCTTTTTATTTTTCTTCTCTCTCCCCCTTCCCTCTCTGTCTCTCTCTCTCAGCCCTCCCCTCTCTCTGTATCTCAGCCCTCCCCTCTCTCTCTCTCAGCCCTCCCCTCTCTGTCTCTCTCTCTCTCAGCCCTCCCCTCTCTCTGTATCTCAGCCCTCCCCTCTCTCTCTCTCAGCCCTCCCCTCTCTGTCTCTCTCTCTCAGCCCTCCCCTCTCTCTCTCTCAGCCCTCCCCTCTCTCTGTCTCTCAGCCCTCCCTCTCTCTGTCTCTCAGCCCTCCCCTCTCTCTCTCTCAGCCCTTCCCTCTCTCTCTCTCAGCCCTCCCCTCTCTCTCTCAGCCCTCCCCTCTCTCTCGCTCAGCCCTCCCCTCTCTCTCTCAGCCCTCCCCTCTTTGTCTCTCTCTCAGCCCTCCCCTCTCTCTCTCTCAGCCCTTCCCTCTCTCTCTCTCAGCCCTCCCCTCTCTGTCTCTCTCTCAGCCCTTCCGCCTCTCTCTCTCAGCCCCCTCTCTCTCTCAGCCCTCCCCTCTCTCTCTCAGCCCTCCCCTCTCTCGCTCTCAGCCCTTCCCTCTCTCTCTCAGCCCTCCCCTCTCTCTCTCTCAGCCCTCCCCTCTCTCTCTCTCAGCCCTTCCCTCTCTCTCTCGGCCCTCCCCTCTCTCTCTCAGCCCTCCCCTCTCTGTCTCTCTCTCTCGGCCCTCCCCTCTGTCTCTCAGCCCTCCCGTCTCTCTCTCAGCCCTCCCCTCTCTGTCTCTCTCTCTCAGCCCTCCCCTCTCTGTCTCTCTTTCTGTGTTCTCTCCAAGGAATTCATGTAAGATTACGAAAATCATAACCCTGCCAAACCCCCTACACCCTATTCCCACTACCTCTCTCTCCATATCCCCCTGCCAAACCCCCTACACCCTATCCCCACTACCTCTCTCCATATCCCCCTGCCAAACCCCCTACACCCACAATTCATGCCCCTCCCCCATATCTCTCTCTCTCTCTACCCCATCCCTCTCTCTCTCTGATTAACCCCTCTGTCTCTATCCCCACTACCTCTCTCTCTCTGATTAACCCCTCTGTCTCTATCCCCACTACCTCTCTCTCTCCGTCCCTCTCTCCATATCCCCCTTCCTCCTCAACCTCTACGACCCACTCCCTCGTTCCCTCTCTCCCCCTCTCCCACGGCCTCTCTCTCACCTTGCTTTGTTTGCAGAGCTGCTTTTCTCTGGTTATCACTGTATAGTACCCTATTCTCTATTTGGGGCACTACCCCATAGGGCTCTGGTCTAAAGTAGTGCACTATATAGGGAATAGGTTGCCATAGGGCTCTGGTCTAAAGTAGTGCACTATGCCATGCTCTATGGGAAACACACAGACAGAGCTGACTGTCCTGAACCTCAGCCCTGCTCTATGGGAAACACACAGACAGAGCTGACTGTCCTGAACCTCAGCACTGCTCTATGGGAAACACACAGACAGAGCTGACTGTCCTGAACCTCAGCCCTGCTCTATGGGAAACACACAGACAGAGCTGACTGTCCTGAACCTCAGCACTGCTCTATGGGAAACACACAGACAGAGCTGACTGTCCTGAACCTCAGCACTGCTCTATGGGAAACACACAGACAGAGCTGACTGTCCTGAACCTCAGCACTGCTCTATGGGAAACACACAGACAGAGCTGACTGTCCTGAACCTCAGCACTGCTCTATGGGAAACGCACAGACAGAGCTGACTGTCCTGAACCTCAGCACTGCTCTATGGGAAACACACAGACAGAGCTGACTGTCCTGAACCTCAGCACTGCTCTATGGGAAACACACAGACAGAGCTGACTGTCCTGAACCTCAGCCCTGCTCTATGGGAAACACACAGACAGAGCTGACTGTCCTGAACCTCAGCCCTGCTCTATGGGAAACACACAGACAGATCTGACTGTCCTGAACCTCAGCACTGCTCTATGGGAAACACACAGACAGAGCTGACTGTCCTGAACCTCAGCCCTGCTCTATGGGAAACACACAGACAGAGCTGACTGTCCTGAACCTCAGCACTGCTCTATGGGAAACACACAGACAGAGCTGACTGTCCTGAACCTCAGCCCTGCTCTATGGGAAACACACAGACAGAGCTGACTGTCCTGAACCTCAGCACTGCTCTATGGGAAACACACAGACAGAGCTGACTGTCCTGAACCTCAGCCCTGCTCTATGGGAAACACACAGACAGAGCTGACTGTCCTGAACCTCAGCACTGCTCTATGGGAAACACACAGACAGAGCTGACTGTCCTGAACCTCAGCACTGCTCTATGGGAAACACACAGACAGAGCTGACTGTCCTGAACCTCAGCACTGCTCTATGGGAAACGCACAGACAGAGCTGACTGTCCTGAACCTCAGCCCTGCTCTATGGGAAACACACAGACAGAGCTGACTGTCCTGAACCTCAGCCCTGCTCTATGGGAAACACACAGACAGATCTGACTGTCCTGAACCTCAGCACTGCTCTATGGGAAACACACAGACAGAGCTGACTGTCCTGAACCTCAGCCCTGCTCTATGGGAAACACACAGACAGAGCTGACTGTCCTGAACCTCAGCACTGCTCTATGGGAAACACACAGACAGAGCTGACTGTCCTGAACCTCAGCCCTGCTCTATGGGAAACACACAGCTATCTCCTCGTTCTCATTTATCTGTCATTCCATCCTTTTTTCATCCAAATACCCTCCTCCATGTCTCATCTCCCTCCCTTCTGCATACTTCTTCATCTGCATGCCCCCTTCCCATTCTCTCTCTCTCTCTCTCTCTCTCTCTCTCTCTCTCTCTCTCTCTCTCTCTCTCTCTCTCTCTCTCTCTCTCTCTCTCTCTCTCTCTCTCTCTCTCTCTCTCTCTCTCTCACACACATGCTCCCTCTTTGTCCCCTCTCCCCACGTGTCTGTCGTGTAAATGAAAGAGTAAACCCTGTCAGTGCTGGGACGGGGGGTGGAGGAGGCTCAACCAATTACATACAATACAGTACTCTCATCAACATGCATATCTCTCTCTTTCTTCCCCACTATCTCCATCTCTCCTTCTCCTCTCCCTCTCTCCTCTCCCTCTCTCCTTTCCCTCTCCTCTCCCTCTCTCCTCTCCTTTCCCTCTCTACTCTCCTCTCCTTTCCCTCTCTCCTCTCTCTCTCTCGCTCCTCCCCCTCTCTCCTCTCCTTTTTCTCTCTCCTCCCCCTCTCTCCTCTCTCCTCTCCCTCTCTCCTCCCCTCGCCCCCCCTTCTCCTGTCCCCCTCTTCTATCCGCTCCTCTTTTTCTCTTCCTGCCCGATTCCCACCATTATACCTTAACCATTCCATCACAGACACACATACACACCTCTCAGTCTTTAAGAAACCATTAAATCATTACAGTATCACGTGATTGCGCTACCTCTAGCATAGTGGTTACCATGGACTACTGCGGAGAGGGAGGAGCCAAAGAGGTTCTACTTCAGAGCCCCAGGAGATGTGAAGGGTGTCATGAGGAGTCACAGAGACAAAGAAACAATGAACACGCGCACGCATTCACACATAAGAAACACACACACACACACTGTTTTTACACCTCCCTCAATCATTTTCTTCCCAATCTTCTGTATCTTCATCTCTTGCAGTACTCTCTCTCTTGCAGTACTCTCTCTCTCGCAGTACTCTCTCTCTCTTGCAGTACTCTCTCTCTCTTGCAGTACTCTCTCTCTCTCGCAGTACTCTCTCACTCTCGCAGTACTCTCTCACTCTCGCAGTTCTCTCTCTCTCTCTCGCAGTACTCTCTCTTAACCCGGACCATGCTGGACCAATTGTGTGCCCAACCTGATTAGGGCGTCCACCCACTAACCTGATTAGGGCGTCCACCCACTAACCTGATTAGGGCGTCCACCCACTAACCTGATTAGGGAGTCCACCCACTAACCTGATTAGGGAGTCCACGCACTAACCTGATTAGGGCGTCTACCCACTAACCTGATTAGGGAGTCCACCCACTAACCTGATTAGGGAGTCCACGCACTAACCTGATTAGGGCGTCCACCCACTAACCTGACTGGGGCGTCCACCCACTAACCTGATTAGGGAGTCCACCCACTAACCTGATTAGGGCGTCCACCCACTAACCTGATTAGGGCGTCCACCCACTAACCTGATTAGGGCGTCCACCCACTAACCTGATTAGGGCGTCCACCCACTAACCTGATTAGGGCGTCCACCCACTAACCTGATTAGGGCGTCCACCCACTAACCTGATTAGGGCGTCCACCCACTAACCTGATTAGGGCGTCCACCCACTAACCTGATTAGGGCGTCCACCCACTAACCTGATTAGGGCGTCCACCCACTAACCTGATTAGGGCGTCCACCCACTAACCTGATTAGGGCGTCCACCCACTAACCTGATTAGGGCGTCCACCCACTAACCTGATTAGGGCGTCCACCCACTAACCTGATTAGGGCGTCCACCCACTAACCTGATTAGGGCGTCCACCCACTAACCTGATTAGGGAGTCCACCCACGGTGCTCAGAATGACAGAAATCACATTTTAGTTTATAGTAATTCATCTTAACAGAACGTTTAGTTTGTAGTAATTCATACACACTTAGTTTATTTTTGTTACACTGAGGATTGTTTTAAATCGTACAGCCTACAGTCGAAAGGACAGAGTGTGTAGAAATAGAAACCAAATAGATGCTCGTTGAGTTGCAGTGAAAAGCAGAGACCCGGCCAGGCATATCGCAATATTTAAAAAAATACAACTGCGGAAAACAAATGGCTATTGCTGTCAAGAGAAGACAATGAAAAGAATCCAATCTGTCTTTTAGTCATCAAAATGCTCAACTTAATCTTATTGGCACCAGTGGAGAACATGGGGACATGTCCCCTGGTCAGTGTGCATATTCAGGGGTCGGGGACATGTCCCCTGGTCAGTGTGCATATTCAGGGGTCGGGGACATGTCCCCTGGACAGTGTGCATATTCAGGGGTCGGGGACATGTCCCTGGTCAGTGTGCATATTCAGGGGTCGGGGACATGTCCCTGGTCAGTGTGCATATTCAGGGGTCAGGGCCATGTCCCTGGTCAGTGTGCATATTCAGGGGTCGGGGACATGTCCCTGGTCAGTGTGCATATTCAGGGGTCAGGGACATGTCCCTGGTCAGTGTGCATATTCAGGGGTCAGGGACATGTCCCTGGTCAGTGTGCATATTCAGGGGTCAGGGACATGTCCCTGGTCAGTGTGCATATTCAGGGGTCAGGGACATGTCCCTGGTCAGTGTGCATATTCAGGGGTCAGGGACATGTCCCTGGTCAGTGTGCATATTCAGGGGTGAGGGACATGTCCCTGGTCAGTGTGCATATTCAGGGGTCGGGGACATGTCCCCTGGTCAGTGTGCATATTCAGGGGTCAGGGACATGTCCCTGGTCAGTGTGCATATTCAGGGGTCAGGGACATGTCCCTGGTCAGTGTGCATATTCAGGGGTCGGGGACATGTCCCCTGGTCAGTGTGCATATTCAGGGGTCAGGGACATGTCCCTGGTCAGTGTGCATATTCAGGGGTCGGGGACATGTCCCCTGGTCAGTGTGCATATTCAGGGGTCGGGGACATGTCCCCTGGTCAGTGTGCATATTCAGGGGTCAGGGACATGTCCCTGGTCAGTGTGCATATTCAGGGGTCGGGGACATGTCCCCTGGTCAGTGTGCATATTCAGGGGTCGGGGACATGTCCCTGGTCAGTGTGCATATTCAGGGGTCGGGGACATGTCCCCTGGTCAGTGTGCATATTCAGGGGTCGGGGACATGTCCCTGGTCAGTGTGCATATTCAGATGTCGGGGACATGTCCCTGGTCAGTGTGCATATTCAGGGGTCGGGGACATGTCCCTGGTCAGTGTGCATATTCAGGGGTCAGGGACATGTCCCTGGTCAGTGTGCATATTCAGGGGTCAGGGACATGTCCCTGGTCAGTGTGCATATTCAGGGGTCAGGGACATGTCCCTGGTCAGTGTGCATATTCAGGGGTCAGGGACATGTCCCTGGTCAGTGTGCATATTCAGGGGTCAGGGACATGTCCCTGGTCAGTGTGCATATTCAGGGGTCAGGGCCACTCTTGTTGTTTTTTTTTAAAACAGTAATTTCCTCCTCCAGGTTAGATGGACGTCATATTGTATTGGTGTCCCCTTTTCATAGCCCTAATATATGGATAACTGTCCACATGGGCTTTTCCTCAGCTAACAAGTAGCAAACAGCTAAATCACTAGCCTGTCAATCTACTATCCCCCACAGTACAAAGGTTTACCTATTCTATTGGTCTCAGCTTGTCATTCTGTGCCAGAAAGAAATAGCCTATTCCAAACAGAGTCTGGGACAGTTGTG
>NC_143050.1:2977500-3117500 GCF_057628025.1 Oncorhynchus mykiss
GCTCACACACACACACTACATACGCTCACACACACTACATACGCTCACACACACTACATATGCTCACACACACCACATACGCTCACACACACACTACATACGCTCACACACACACTACATACGCTCACACACACACACACACTACATACGCTCACACAAACACACAGACTACATACGCTCACACACACACACACACCACATACGCTCACACACACTACATACGCTCACACACACACACACACTACATACGCTCACACACACTCCATACGCTCACACACACACACACACACTACATACGCTCACACACACACACACACACACACACACACACGCACACACACACACACACACTGTTACTGTTTATTATCTATCCTGTTGTCTAGTCTTTACCTCTACCTACATGTACATATTACCTAAATTACCTCAACTACCTCTTACCCTTGCACATTGACTAGGTACTGGTACTCTGGGTATATAACCACGGTATTACCTGGTACTCTCTGTATATAGCCATGTTATTACCTGGTACTTCCTGCATATTGCCATGTTATTACCTGGTACTTCCTGTATATAGCCATGTTATTACCTGGTACTTCCTGTATACAGCCATGTTATTACCTGGTACTTCCTGTATATAGCCATGTTATTACCTGGTACTTCCTGTATATAGCCATGTTATTACCTGGTACTTCCTGTATATAACCATGTTATTACCTAGTACTTCCTGTATATAGCCATGTTATTACCTGGTACTTCCTGTATAGAGCCATGTTATTATCTCACACATTGACTATTGTGTTACTATTTTCACATTTTATTTGCAGGCATGTACACACACACACACACACACACAGACACACACACTTTAGGCCTATATAAAATGTCATAATTTATCTGTGTCAATCTGATGAATTTAATTTAAACATCTTCATGCCAGACAAGTAGGCTAAAACCATGACAGATATAGAGCAAAGGTACCTTCTAAAAGTATCCTAGTACAGCTAGTAAACACAAAACGTTGCATTATTGTAAAACAATTACTAACATCTCAGATTAGCCTAAGAAAGACTGCCCGAAATAGCATTATTAGAGCTGAAAACTAGCCTACATGTTATGCAGAGTCTTTTTCCTGCGCGGTATCACCATGCTGTTCTCTACCCACCTGCCCCGTGGGAAGCATGTGGATCTCACCACTAAATAACAACCATCAAGTCACATTGTCACAATAACACACAAAGCTATTTTCAGATAATTAGTAATGACTGTATAGTAAAACGCCTATTACCGTTTTGCGTTAGTTGGCTTTGGGAGACTGCCGTCTTGTCCGTTCCTGGGCACGGTAGCCTATTCTGTCTCTGTTGTCCAATACCTTACTCCGTGTGGATGGAGAGAGATGCGATGCAGACTAGAGGAGAACCAGAGAGTGGGACGGAAGCTGCGGAGAGAGGTAGAGAGACGGGGGATGGGGGGCTAGAGAGATGCTACCGTTCTAGTTGGGGGGGGGGGGGGCTAGAGAGAGATGCTACCATTCTAGTTGGGGGGGGGGGGGGCTAGAGAGAGATGCTACCATTCTAGTTGGGGGGTTGGGGGGGGGGGGGCTAGAGAGAGATGCTACCATTCTAGTTGGGGGGTTGGGGGGGGGCTAGAGAGAGATGCTACCATTCTAGTTGGGGGGGGGGGGGGGGTGGCTAGAGAGAGATGCTACCATTCTAGTTGGGGGGGGGGGGTGGCTAGAGAGAGATGGTACTATTCTAGTTGGGGGGGGGGGGGGGGGCTAGAGAGAGATGCTACCATTCTAGTTGGGGGGTTGGGGGGGGGGGCTAGAGAGAGATGCTACCATTCTAGTTGGGGGGGGGGGGCTAGAGAGATGCTACCGTTCTAGTTGGGGGGACTAGAGAGATGCTACCGTTCTAGTTGGGGGGGCTAGAGAGATGCTACCTTTCTAGTTGGGGGGGGGGGGGGGGGGGGCTAGAGAGAGATGCTACCGTTCTAGTTGGGGGGTTGGGGGGGGGGGGCTAGAGCGAGATGCTACCGTTCTAGTTGGGGGGGGGGGGGGGGGCTAGAGGGAGATGCTACCATTCTAGTTGGGGGGGGGGGGGGCTAGAGAGAGATGCTACCATTTTAGTTGGGGGGTTGGGGGGGGCTAGAGAGAGATGCTACCATTCTAGTTGGGGGGTTGGGGGGGGGCTAGAGAGAGATGCTACCATTCTAGTTGGGGGGGGGGCTAGAGGGAGATGCTACCATTCTAGTTGGGGGGGCTAGAGAGATGCTACCATTCTAGTTGGGGGGGGGGGGCTAGAGAGATGCTACCGTTCTAGTTGGGGGGGCTAGAGAGATGGTACCGTTCTAGTTGGGGGGGGGGGGGGGGGGCTAGAGAGAGATGCTACCGTTCTAGTTGGGGGGGGGGGGAGCTAGAGAGATGCTACCGTTCTAGTTGGGGGGGGGGCTAGAGAGAGATGCTACCGTTCTAGTTGGGGGGGCTAGAGAGATGATGCCGTTCTAGTTCGGGGGGCTAGAGAAATGCTACCATTCTAGTTGGGGGGGGCTAGAGAGGGATGCTACCGTTCTACTTGGGGGGGGGGGGGGGGCTAGAGAGAAATGCTACCATTCTAGTTTGGGGGGGGGGGGAATAGAGAGATGCTACCGTTCTAGTTGGGGGGGCTAGAGAGATGGTACCGTTCTAGTTGGGGGGGGGGGGGGCTAGAGAGAGATGCTACCGTTCTAGTTGGGGGGGGGGCTAGAGAGAGATGCTACCGTTCTAGTTGGGGGGGCTAGAGAGATGCTACCGTTCTAGTTGGGGGGGGGGCTAGAGAGATGCTACCGTTCTAGTTGGGGGGGGGGGCTAGAGAGAGATGCTACCGTTCTAGTTGGGGGGGGGGGGGCTAGAGAGAGATGCTACCGTTCTAGTTGGGGGGGATAGAGAGATGATGCCGTTCTAGTTGGGGGGGGGGGGGGGGCTAGAGAGAAATGCTACCATTCTAGTTGGGGGGGGGGGAATAGAGAGATGCTACCGTTCTATTTGGGGGGGGGGACTAGAGAGAGATGCTACCGTTCTAGTTGGGGGGTGGGGGGGGGGCTAGAGAGAGATGCTACCGTTCTAGTTGGGGGGGATAGAGAGATGATGCCGTTCTAGTTGGGGGGGGGGGGGGGGGCTAGAGAGAAATGCTACCATTCTAGTTGGGGGGGGGGGAATAGAGAGATGCTACCGTTCTATTTGGGGGGGGGGACTAGAGAGAGATGCTACCGTTCTAGTTGGGGGGTGGGGGGGGGGCTAGAGAGAAATGCTACCATTCTAGTTGGGGGGACTAGAGAGAGATGCTACTGTTCTAGTTGGGGGGGGGGGGGGGCTAGAAGGAGATGCTACCATTCTAGTTGGGGGGGGGCTAGAGAGATGCTACCATTGTAGTTGGGGGGGGCTAGAGAGATGGTACCGTTCTAGTTGGGGGGGGGGGCTAGAGAGAGATGCTACCGTTCTAGTTGGGGGGGGGCTAGAGAGATGCTACCGTTCTAGTTGGGGGGGGGCTAGAGAGATGCTACCGTTCTAGTTGGGGGGGGGGCTAGAGAGAGATGCTACCGTTCTAGTTGGGGGGGGGGGGCTAGAGAGAGATGCTACCGTTCTAGTTGGGGGGGATAGAGAGATGATGCCGTTCTAGTTGGGGGGGGGGGGGGGGCTAGAGAGAAATGCTACCATTCTAGTTGGGGGGGGGGGAATAGAGAGATGCTACCGTTCTATTTGGGGGGGGGGACTAGAGAGAGATGCTACCGTTCTAGTTGGGGGGTGGGGGGGGGGCTAGAGAGAAATGCTACCATTCTAGTTGGGGGGACTAGAGAGAGATGCTACTGTTCTAGTTGGGGGGGGGGGGGGGGCTAGAAGGAGATGCTACCATTCTAGTTGGGGGGGGGCTAGAGAGATGCTACCATTGTAGTTGGGGGGGGGCTAGAGAGATGGTACCGTTCTAGTTGGGGGGGGGGGGGGCTAGAGAGAGATGCTACCGTTCTAGTTGGGGGGGGGCTAGAGAGATGCTACCGTTCTAGTTGGGGGGGGCTAGAGGGAGATGCTACCGTTCTAGTTGGGGGGGGGGGCTAGAGAGAGATGCTACCGTTCTAGTTGGGGGGGGGGCTAGAGAGAGATGCTACCGTTCTAGTTGGGGGGGATATAGAGATGATGCCGTTCTAGTTGGGGGGCGGGGGGGGCTAGAGAGAGATGCTACCGTTCTAATTTGGGGGGAGGGGGGGGCTAGAGAGATGCTACCGTTCCAGTTGGGGGGGGGGGGGGCTAGAGAAATGCTACCATTCTAGTTGGGGGGGCTAGAGAGAGATGCTACCGCTCTAGTTGGGGGGGGGGGGGGGGGGCTAGAGAGAGATGCTACCATTCTAGTTGGGGGGGCTAGAGAGAGATGCTACCGTTCTAGTTGGGGGGGGGGGGGCTAGAGAGAAATGCTACCATTCTAGTTGGGGTGGGGGGGGATTAGAGAGATGCTACTGTTCTAGTTGGGGGGGGGGGCTAGAGAGATGCTCCCGTTCTAGTTGAGGGGGGCTAGAGAGAGATGCTACCGTTCTAGTTGGGGGGGGGGGGCTAGAGAGAGATGCTACCATTCTAGTTGGGGGGGGCTAGAGAGATGCTACCGTTCTAGTTGGGGGGTGGGCTAAAGAGAGATGCTACCGTTCTAGTTGGGGGGGCTAGAGAGAGATGCTACCGTTGTAGTTGGGGGGAGGGGCTAGAGAGATGCTACCGTTCTAGATGGGGGGGCTAGAGAGAGATGCTACCGTTCTAGTTGGGGGATGGGGGGGGGGGCTAGAGAGAGATGCTACCATTGTAGTTGGGGGAGGGGCTAGAGAGATGCTACCGCTCTAGTTGGGGGTGCTAGAGAGAGATGCTACCGTTCTAGTTGGGGGGGGGGGGGGGGGGGGGGGGGCTAGAGAGAGATGCTACCGTTCTAGTTGGGGTGGCTAGAGAGAGATGCTACCGTTCTAGTTGGGGGGTTGGGGGGGGGGGGCTAGAGAGAGATGCTACCGTTCTAGTTGGGGGGAGGGGCTAGAGAGAGATGCTACCGTTCTAGTTGGGGGGGCTAGAGAGAGATGCTACCGTTCTAGTTGGGGGGTTGGTGGGGGGGGGGGTGGGGGGGGGGGGCTAGAGAGAGATGCTACCGTTCTAGTTGGGGGGTTGGTGGGGGGGGGGTGGGGGGGGGGGCTAGAGAGAGATGCTACCGTTCTAGTTGGGGGGTTGGTGGGGGGGGGGGTGGGGGGGGGGGCTAGAGAGAGATGCTACCGTTCTAGTTGGGGGGTTGGTGGGGGGGGGGGGTGGGGGGGGGGGCTAGAGAGAGATGCTACCGTTCTAGTTGGGGGGGGTCCTCTGCTGGTGAAAGCCCTGCTACTTTCTAAGCTGGTTCCCCGAACCCAGACTGAGTACAGCTCCAGAAGAAGAAAAATCCATTAGAAGCCCAAGAGAGACACAGTAAATCCCAGGCATTGTTCAGTGTGCTAGTATGATGTCATAACTATACACAATTCCCTATGAATATCATATTTAAGTGTTGTGGCGTACTGCGAGGCCTGGTGACATATGGAGTCTCCATCACGCGGCAGGTGGCTGGCTCCCTCTGCTGGACGTGCCGGGTCACGACGGGTCCTCCGGCAAGGAATAATTGGGTCTGATTGCTCCCCAGCCGTACGGGGCTGGATGGACCAAATGAATGGAGAGTCAATGGAGATTTCCCTTAAACAATAAGATATAATAGCCGTTACGGACACTGTCACAATGTTTTACTTGATCAGAGTCGTAAAGAGGAAAATCATAATGTAAGATACAGCACACGCTCTGCTGTTGTCAGGCCGGCCAATCACGTGACTTCAAATGTGGATGCGGAGAGATGGCGTAAGGTGATCCCCGAGTTCGAATCGACGCAAGTTGTGGAAGTCCTGAATGGTCGTGTCAAAAATGGTCGTGTCACTAGCAGGCCTCCATCCAGTACCCTGCCCTGAACATAGTCCCTGTCACTAGCAGGCCTCCATCCAGTACCCTGCCCTGAACGTAGTCCCTGTCACTAGCAGGCCTCCATCCAGTACCCTGCCCTGAACGTAGTCCCTGTCACTAGCAGGCCTCCATCCAGTACCCTGCCCTGAACGTAGTCCCTGTCACTAGCAGGCCTCCACCCAGTACCCTGCCCTGAACATAGTCCCTGTCACTAGAAGACCTCCATCCAGTACCCTGCCCTGAACATAGTCCCTGTCACTAGAAGACCTCCATCCAGTACCCTGCCCTGAACATAGTCCCTGTCACTAGCAGGCCTCCATCCAGTACCCAGCCCTGAACGTAGTCCCTGTCACTAGCAGGCCTCCATCCAGTACCCTGCCCTGAACGTAGTCCCTGTCACTAGCAGGCCTCCATCCAGTACCCTGCCCTGAACGTAGTCCCTGTCACTAGCAGGCCTCCATCCAGTACCCTGCCCTGAACATAGTCCCTGTCACTAGCAGGCCTCCATCCAGTACCCTGCCCTGAACATAGTCCCGGTCACTAGAAGGCCTCCATCCAGTACCCTGCCCTGAACATAGTCCCTGTCACTAGAAGACCTCCATCCAGTACCCAGCCCTGAACATAGTCCCTGTCACTAGCAGGCCTCCATCCAGTACCCTGCCCTGAACATAGTCCCTGTCACTAGCAGGCCTCCATCCAGTACCCTGCCCTGAACGTAGTCCCGGTCACTAGAAGGCCTCCATCCAGTACCCTGCCCTGAACATAGTCCCTGTCACTAGAAGGCCTCCATCCAGTACCCTGCCCTGAACATAGTCCCTGTCACTAGAAGACCTCCATCCAGTACCCTGCCCTGAACATAGTCCCTGTCACTAGAAGGCCTCCATCCAGTACCCTGCCCTGAACATAGTCCCTGTCACTAGAAGACCTCCATCCAGTACCCTGCCCTGAACATAGTCCCTGTCACTAGAAGGCCTCCATCCAGTACCCTGCCCTGAACATAGTCCCTGTCACTAGAAGGTCTCCATACAGTACCCACCTTCTTACTCAACCCTGCACGTTAGAGGTTGCTGACCTATGTACAGAGCATTCTGAAAGTATTCAGACCCCTTCACTATTTCCACATTTTGTTATGTTACAGCCTTATTCTTTAATGTATAAAAAACAAAATAAAAATCTACACACAATACCCCATAATGACATCACAATACCCCATAATGACATCACAATACCCTATAATGACATCACAATACCCCATAATGACAGGGGATGACAGGTTTTTAGAATTTTTTTTATTTCTTTGTGCAAAAACCCCCAGAAATATCTTATTAACATAAGTATTCAGACCCTTTGCTATGAGACTCAAAATTGAGCTCAGGTGCATCCTGTTTCCATTTATCATCCAGACTTCCTCTGTGCAGATGGGAGAACCTTTCAGAAGGACAACCATCTCTGCAGCACTCCACCAATCAGGCCTTTATGGTAGAGCGACCAGACGGAAGCCACTCCTCAGTAAAAGGCACATGCCCCTGCTTGGAGTTTGTCAAAAAGCACTTAAAGGACTCTCAGCCCATGAGAAACAAGATTCTCTGGTCTGAGGAAAACAAGATTGAACTCTTCGGCCTGAATGCCAAGCGTCACGCCTGGAGCAAACCTGGCACCATCCCTACGGTGAAGCATGGTGGTGGCAGCATCATGCTGTGGGGATGTCTTTCAGGAGGCAGGGACTGGGAGACTAGTCAGGATTGAGGGAAAGACAAACGGAGCAAAGTACAGAAAAATCCTTATTGAAAACCTGCTCCAGAGCTCTCAGACCCTCAGACTGGGGAAAAGGTTCACCTTCCAACAGGACAACGACCCTAAGCACACAGCCAAGACAACACAGGAATGGCTTCGGGTCAAGTCTCTGAATGTCCTTGAGTGACCCAGCCAGAACCCAGACTTGAACCCGATCGAACATCTCTGGAGAGACCTGAAAATAGCTGTGAGACGGAGCTCCCCATCCAACCTGACAGAGCTTGATAGGATCTGCAGAGTAGAATGGGAGAAACTCCCCAAATACAGGTGTGCCAAGCTTGTAGCGTCAGACCCAAGAAGACTGGAGGCTGTAATCCCTGCCAACGGTGATTCAACAAAGTACTGAGTAAAGGGTCTGAATACTTATGTAAAAGTGATATTTCTAAAAACATGTTTTTGCTTTGTCATTATGGGGTATTGTGAGTAGATTGATGAGGGGGATAATGGGAAAAAAAAGTGAGTTTAGAAGAAGGCTGTAAGACGAAGAAGGCTGTAAGAAGAAGAAGGCTGTAAGAAGAAGAAGGCTGTAAGAAGAAGAAGGCTGTAAGAAGAAGAAGGCTGTAAGAAGAAGAAGGCTGTAAGACGAAGAAGGCTGTAAGAAGAAGAAGGCTGTAAGACGAAGAAGGCTGTAAGAAGAAGAAGGCTGTAAGAAGAAGAAGGCTGTAAGACGAAGAAGGCTGTAAGAAGAAGAAGGCTGTAAGAAGAAGAAGGCTGTAAGACGAAGAAGGCTGTAAGAAGAAGAAGGCTGTAAGAAGAAGAAGGCTGTAAGAAGAAGAAGGCTGTAAGACGAAGAAGGCTGTAAGAAGAAGAAGGCTGTAAGAAGAAGAAGGCTGTAAGAAGAAGAAGGCTGTAAGAAGAAGAAGGCTGTAAGAAGAAGAAGGCTGTAAGAAGAAGAAGGCTGTAAGAAGAAGAAGGCTGTAAGAAGAAGAAGGCTGTAAGAAGAAGAAGGCTGTAAGAAGAAGAAGGCTGTAAGACGAAGAAGGCTGTAAGAAGAAGGCTGTAAGAAGAAGAAGGCTGTAAGAAGAAGAAGGCTGTAAGAAGAAGAAGGCTGTAAGACGAAGAAGGCTGTAAGAAGAAGAAGGCTGTAAGAAGAAGAAGGCTGTAAGAAGGCTGTAAGAAGAAGAAGGCTGTAAGACGAAGAAGGCTGTAAGAAGAAGAAGGCTGTAAGAAGAAGAAGGCTGTAAGAAGAAGAAGGCTGTAAGACAACGAAGGCTGTAAGACAAAGAAGGCTGTAAGAAGAAGAAGGCTGTAAGAAGAAGAAGGCTGTAAGAAGAAGAAGGCTGTAAGAAGAAGAAGGCTGTAAGAAGAAGAAGGCTGTAAGACAAAGAAGGCTGTAAGAAGAAGAAGGCTGTAAGAAGAAGAAGGCTGTAAGAAGAAGAAGGCTGTAAGAAGAAGAAGGCTGTAAGACGAAGAAGGCTGTAAGAAGAAGAAGGCTGTAAGAAGAAGAAGGATGTAAGACGAAGAAGGCTGTAAGAAGAAGAAGGTTGTAAGAAGAAGAAGGCTGTAAGAAGAAGAAGGCTGTAAGAAGAAGAAGGCTGTAAGAAGAAGAGGGCTGTAAGAAGAAGAAGGCTGTAAGACGAAGAAGGCTGTAAGAAGGCTGTAAGAAGAAGAAGGCTGTAAGAAGAAGAGGGCTGTAAGAAGAAGAAGGCTGTAAGAAGAAGGCTGTAACGTAACACAATGTGGGGAAAAGTGTCCGATAACTTTCAGAATGCAGTTTATTTAAATGGATAAAAGGTGAGCCACTTTCTTATAACCTGAGTTGAACTCAGTGAGGTAACTTTCGTTCATCTCTATCTCTTCTTTCTTATGACCTGAGTTGAACTCACTATCTCTTCGTAGTATAGGGCTCTGGTCTACCTGAATACACACTGAAGAAGGCAAAAGTAAAACATAAAAATGTCATTCTCCTAATGAAATAATTACCATTCAAAACTTACTAGGTGAACATGCTAACAGAAATGAATGAGGTGGTTGGCTAGTCTGCTATGTGTGTTATTGTAGCAAAGTATTTATAAATTAAAAACCAGATCTCTTAAAAAATGTAATTCACTGTCATTCTATTTTCTATTACCCCTCAAACTCAACTATGGACCTCAAAGTTCCACTGAATTTTTTCATTGTTTCTCTCTAACCAGGGCTTGATTTAGACCTGGGACACCAGGTGTGTTCAATTCATTATCAGGTGGAACAGAATAACAGCAGACTCTGGACCTCGTAGGGTCAGAGTTGAATACGAGCAGACTCTGGACCTTGTAGGGTCAGAGGTGAATACCAGCAGACTCTGGACCTCGTAGGGTCAGAGGTGAATACCAGCAGACTCTGGACCTCGTAGGGTCAGAGTTGAAAACCAGCAGACTCTGGACCTTGTAGGGTCAGAGGTGAATACCAGCAGACTCTGGACCTCGTAGGGTCAGAGGTGAATACCAGCAGACTCTGGACCTCGTAGGGTCAGAGGTGCATACCAGCAGACTCTGGACCTCGTAGGGTCAGAGGTGAATACGAGCAGACTCTGGACCTTGTAGGGTCAGAGTTGAATACCAGCAGACTCTGGACCTCGTAAGGTCAGAGGTGAATACCAGCAGACTCTGGACCTCGTAGGGTCAGAGTTGAAAACCAGCAGACTCTGGACCTTGTAGGGTCAGAGGTGAATACCAGCAGACTCTGGACCTCGTAGGTTCAGAGGTGAATACCAGCAGACTCTGGACCTCGTAGGGTCAGAGGTGAATACCAGCAGACTCTGGACCTCGTAGGGTCAGAGTTGAAAACCAGCAGACTCTGGACCTTGTAGGGTCAGAGGTGAATACCAGCAGACTCTGGACCTCGTAGGGTCAGAGTTGAATACGAGCAGACTCCGGACCTCGTAGGGTCAGAGTTGAATACGAGCAGACTCCGGACCTCGTAGGGTCAGAGTTGAATACGAGCAGACTCCGGACCTCGTAGGGTCAGAGTTGAATACGAGCAGACTCCGGACCTCGTAGGGTCAGAGTTGAATACGAGCAGACTCTGGACCTTGTAGGGTCAGAGGTGAATACCAGCAGACTCTGGACCTCGTAGGGTCAGAGGTGAATACCAGCAGACTCTGGACCTCGTAGGGTCAGAGTTGAAAACCAGCAGACTCTGGACCTCGTAGGGTCAGAGGTGCATACCAGCAGACTCTGGACCTCGTAGGGTCAGAGGTGAATACGAGCAGACTCTGGACCTTGTAGGGTCAGAGTTGAATACCAGCAGACTCTGGACCTCGTAAGGTCAGAGGTGAATACCAGCAGACTCTGGACCTCGTAGGGTCAGAGTTGAAAACCAGCAGACTCTGGACCTTGTAGGGTCAGAGGTGAATACCAGCAGACTCTGGACCTCGTAGGTTCAGAGGTGAATACCAGCAGACTCTGGACCTCGTAGGGTCAGAGGTGAATACCAGCAGACTCTGGACCTCGTAGGGTCAGAGTTGAAAACCAGCAGACTCTGGACCTTGTAGGGTCAGAGGTGAATACCAGCAGACTCTGGACCTCGTAGGGTCAGAGTTGAATACGAGCAGACTCCGGACCTCGTAGGGTCAGAGTTGAATACGAGCAGACTCCGGACCTCGTAGGGTCAGAGTTGAATACGAGCAGACTCCGGACCTCGTAGGGTCAGAGTTGAATACGAGCAGACTCCGGACCTCGTAGGGTCAGAGTTGAATACGAGCAGACTCCGGACCTCGTAGGGTCAGAGTTGAATACGAGCAGCCTCCGGACCTCGTAGGGTCAGAGTTGAGTACCCCTGATCTATACAGTAGGCTATCATTGATTTTGGCCCAATAGGCCTGACATATTACCTCTTTCAAGAAGCTTTCCATTTTGATAGGGTTATGTACCCTAAAATCCTTCTCTAGAAAAAAACATAATAGCTCTGCGTCTCTGCCCGGCATGACAAGAGTGGCCCGAAGGGTGTTTAGCATCCCCAGTGGCTTTGCAAGCACAGAGAGGGTATTCTCCACTGCTGGGTATTCTCCACTGCTGGGTATTCTCCACTGCTGGGTATTCTCCACTGCTGGGTATTCTCCACTGCTGGGTATTCTCCACTGCTGGGTATTCTCCACTGCTGGGTATTCTCCACTGCTGGGTATTCTCCACTGCTGGGTATTCTCCACTGCTGGGTATTCTCCACTGCTGGGTATTCTCCACTGCTGGCCTGCTCTCATGGCAGCATCACATACGTTTGAAGCTACAGACTACAGACCAGAAGTGTTAAACTTGAATGGTAATCCAACTAGGAATTGTAAATCTTTCTCTTTCCCTTCCTTTGATGACAACATTTTCCCACGGAGGACCGCCCCCGCCATCTTCCTGTTCAAGGGAGCACATCACAACAATGTGAGTCCAAACATGTCTTATATGCTGCTGCATAAATGATGTAATATGCCAGGGAGATATGTATACTCTAGCTAAGAAATTAATACTAAGTGTTCACATACACTAAGTTGACTGTGCCTTTAAACAGCTTTCACAAAGTTGACTGTGCCTTTGTATTCCAGAAAGTGATGTCATGGCTTTAGAAGCTTCTGATAGGCTAATTGACATCATTTGAGTCAATTGGAGGTATACCTGTGGATGTATTTCAAGGCCTACCTTCAAACTCAATGCCTCTTTGCTTGACGTCATGGGAAAATCAAATGAAATCAGCCAAGACCTCAGAGAAAAAAATGTAGACCTCCAAAAGTCTGGTTCATCCTTGGGAGCAATTTCCAAACGCATGAAGGTACCACGTTCAACTGTACAAACAATAGTACGCAGTATAAACACCATGGGACCAAGCAGCCGTCAAACCGCTCAGGAAGGAGACGCGTTCTGTCTCCTAGAGATGAACATACTTTGGTGCGAAAAGTGCTAATTAATCACAGAACAACAGCAAAGGGCCTTGTGAAGATGCTGGAGGAAACAGGTACAAAAGTATCTATATCCACAGTAACACAAGTCCTATATCAACATAACCTGAAAGGCCGCTCAGCAAGGAAGAAGCCACTGCTCCAAAACCGCTTCAAAAAGCCAGACTACAGTTTGAAACTGCACATGGGAACAAAGATCATACTTTTTGGAGAAATGTCCTCTGGTCTGATGAAACAAAAATAGAACTGTTTGGCCATAATGACCATCGTTATGTTTGGAGGAAAAAGGGGGAGGCTTGCAAGCCGAAGAACACCATCCCAACCATGAAGCACGGGGTGGCAGCATCATGTTGTGGGGGTGCTTTGCTGCAGGAGGGCCTGGTGCACTTCACAAAATAGATGGCAACATGAGGATGGAAAATGATGTGGATGGAAAATGATGTGGATATATTGAAGCAACATCTCAAGACATCAGTCAGGAAGTTAAAGCTTGGTCGCAAATGGGTCTTCCAAATGGACAATGACCCCCAGCATACTTCCAAAGTTGTGGCAAAATGGTTTAAGGACAACAAAGTCAAGGTATTGGAGTGGCCATTCCAAAGCCCTGACCTCAATCCTATAGAAAATCTGTGGGCAGAACTGAAAAAGTGTGTGCGAGCAAGGAGGCCTACAAACCTGACTCAGTTACACCAGCTTTGTCAGGAGGAATGGGCCAAAGTTCACCCAACTTATTTTGGGATGCTTGTGAGAGGCTACCCAAAATGTTTGACCCAATGCTACCAAATACTAATTGAGTATATGTAAACTTCTGACCCAATTGGAATGTGATGAAATAAATAATTCTCTCTGATTAGCTCACTAAAGAACTCTAAAACCAAAGATGCGTTTGGGCTGGACTCTACCTACCTTTCTTAAAAACTACAAACTCACTCATTGGCCCCATTTACTAAGGTCACCAACACATCTATTGGTCTCGGTGTGTTTCCAAGGGTATGGAAGTCGGCCATAATAACGGCCATCTTTAAATCAGGCGACCCTGCTGACGTGAGTAACTACAGGCCCATTAGTATACTAGCTGTGGTGTCAAAGGTTGCTGAAATGTGTGTAGCAGAACAACTGATTGCCCACCTCAACAACAGCCCCTTCACATTACACTCCATGCAGTTTGGCTTCAGAGCGAAACACTCCACAGAAACGGCCAACTGCTTTCTTCTGGAAAATGTGAAGTCCAAGATGGACAAAGGGGGCGTTGTTGGGGCTGTGTTTCTGGACCTAAGGAAGGCTTTTGATCCTGTTAACCATGAGGTTCTCATCACAAAATTATCCAAGTTCAACTTTTCCCCCGATGCCTTGAGATGGATGAGATACCTTGAAGGCAGAACTCAGTGTGTCAGAGTGAGCAATGAGCTGTCGCCCACTCTTAGCTATGATCTGGGCGTGCCCCAAGGGTCAATACTGGGGCCCCTTCTGTTCAGCCTGTACATTAATGATCTGCCTTCTGTCTGTACTGGGTCTGAAGTTCAAATGTATGCAGATGATACAGTGATATATGTGCATGGAAAGAGCAAACAACAAGCTGCACAAGAACTCACTACTGTAATGGTCCAGGTTACAAAGTGACTCAGTGACTCATGTTTGCATCTCAATGTGAAAAAAACTGTTTGCATGTTCTTCACAAAGAGGGCAACAGATGCTACTGAGCCAGATGTCTATGTGTCAGGGGTGAAGCTCCAGGTGGTATCTGATTTTAAGTCCCTTGGCATGATACTTGATTCCAACCTCTCTTTTAAAAAGCATGTGAAAAGGGTAATTCAAATAACCAAATTCAACCTAGCTAATTTGACTACAGAGGTAGCAAAACTGTACTTCAAATCTATGATACTCCCTCACTTAACATACTGCTTGACTAGTTGGGCCCAAGCTTGCTGTACAACATTAAAACCTATTCAGTCTGTCTACAAACAGGCTCTCAAAGTGCTTGATAGGAAGACCAATAGTCATCATCACTGTTACATCCTCAGAAAGCATGAGCTCCTGAGTTGGGAAAATCTTGTGCAATACACCGACGCATGTCTTGTATTCAAGATCCTAAATGGCCTGGCTCCTCCCCCTCCACTCAGTACTTCTGTTAAACAGAAAACCCAAACATATGGCAGCAGATCCACAAGGTCTGCCATGAGAGGTGACTGTATAGTTCCCCTAAGGAAAAGCACCTTTAGTAAATCTGCTTTCTCTGTGAGAGCTTCCCATGTCTGGAATACACTGCCATCAGACACACAACTGCACCACATATCACACTTTCACAAAATGCATGAAGACATGGCTAAAGGTCAATCAGATTTGTGATCATAATCCCTAGCTGTGTATTGCTTCTTTCCATGTTGTCTGTTATCTGTAGCTTGTGAGGTGTGGAAACACTTTGTTGCATTTATGGGTTTTGTCTTGTTGCTTTATGTGCTATGTTGCTCTGTCTGCATGCTATGTCTTGCTTGTCCTATCAATCAATCAATCATATGTATTTATAAAGCCCTTCTTACATCAGCTGATGTCACAAAGTGCTGTACAGAAACCCAGCATAAAACCCCAAACGGCAAGCAATGCAGGTGTAGAAGCACGGTGGCTAGGAAAACTCCCTAGAAAGGCCAGAACCTAGGAAGAAACCTAGAGAGGAACCAGGCTATGAGGGGTGGCCAGTCCTCTTCTGGCTGTGCCGGGTGGAGAGTATAACAGAATATGGCCAAGATGTTCAAATGTTCTTAGATGACCAGCAGGGTCAAATAATAATAATCACAGTGGTTGTCGAGGGTGCAACAGGTCAGCAGCGCCTCAGGAGTAAATGTCAGTTGGCTTTTCATAGCCGATCATTAGGAGTATCTCTATCGCTCCTGCTGCCTGGATATTTTTTTTAAATGCCTTCCTAACCATCTTAAATAAACAGGCCCCATTCAAGAAATTTAGAACCAGGAACAGATATAGCCCTTGGTTCTCCCCAGACCTGACTGCCCTTAACCAACACAAAAACATCCTATGGCGTTCTGCATTAGCATCGAACAGCCCCCGTGATATGCAGCTGTTCAGGGAAGCTAGAAACCATTATACACAGGCAGTTAGGAAAGCCAAGGCTAGCTTTTTCAAGCAGAAATTTGCTTCTTGCAACACTAACTCAAAAAAGTTCTGGGACACTGTAAAGTCCATGGAGAATAAGAACACCTCCTCCCAGCTGCCCACTGCACTGAAGATAGGAAACACTGTCACCACTGATAAATCCACCATAATTGAAAATTTCAATAAGCATTTTTCTACTGCTGGCCATGCTTTCCACCTGGCTACTCCTACCCCTGTCAACAGCACTGCACCCCCAACAGCAACTCGCCCAAGCCTTCCCCATTTCTCCTTCTCCCAAATCCATTCAGCTGATGTTCTGAAAGAGCTGCAAAATCTGGACCCCTACAAATCAGCCGGGCTAGAC
Source organism: Oncorhynchus mykiss (assembly GCF_057628025.1). NCBI lineage: Eukaryota > Metazoa > Chordata > Actinopteri > Salmoniformes > Salmonidae > Oncorhynchus > Oncorhynchus mykiss. Next base: position 2,993,599 of record NC_143050.1, read on the forward strand.
AATCTGGACCCTTTCTTTCTAAAATTATCTGCCGAAATTGTTGCCACCCCTATTACTAGCCTGTTCAACCTCTCTTTCGTGTCGTCTGAGATTCCCAAAGATTGGAAAGCAGCTGCGGTCATCCCCCTCTTCAAAGGGGGGGACACTCTTGACCCAAACTGCTACAGACCTATATCTGTCCTACCATGCCTTTCTAAGGTCTTCGAAAGCCAAGTCAACAAACAGATTACCGACCATTTCACCATACCTTCTCTGCTATGCAATCTGGTTTCAGAGCTGGTCATGGGTGCACCTCAGCCACGCTCAAGGTCCTAAACGATATCTTAACCGCCATCGATAAGAAACATTACTGTGCAGCCGTATTCATTGATCTGGCCAAGGCTTTCGACTCTGTCAATCACCACATCCTCATCGGCAGACTCAACAGCCTTGGTTTCTCAAATGATTGCCTCGCCTGGTTCACCAACTACTTCTCTGATAGAGTTCAGTGTGTCAAATCGGAGGGTCTGTTGTCCGGACCTCTGGCAGTCTCTATGGGGGTGCCACAGGGTTCAATTCTTGGACCGACTCTCTTCTCTGTATACATCAATGAGGTCGCTCTTGCTGCTAATGTTAACTTTCACTGCTATGCGGATGACACACAGCTGTACATTTCAATTAAACATGGTGAAGCCCCAAAATTGCCCTTGCTAGAAGAATGTGTTTCAGACATAAGGAAGTGGATGGCTGCAAACTTTCTACTTTTAAACTCGGACAAAACAGAGATGCTTGTTCTAGGTCCCAAGAAACAAAGAGATCTTCTGTTGAATCTGACAATTAATCTTAATGGTTGTACAGTCGTCTCAAATAAAACTGTGAAGGACCTCGGCGTTACTCTGGACCCTGATCTCTCTTTTGAAGAACATATCAAGACCATTTCAAGGACAGCTTTTTTCCATCTACGTAACATTGCAAAAATCAGGAACTTTCTGTCCAAAAATGATGCAGAAAAATTAATCCATGCTTTTGTCACTTCCAGGTTAGACTACTGCAATGCTCTACTTTCCGGCTACCCGGATAAAGCACTAAATAAACTTCAGTTAGTGCTAAATACGGCTGCTAGAATCCTGACTAGAACCAAAAAATTTGATCATATTACTCCAGTGCTAGCCTCTCTACACTGGCTTCCTGTCAAAGCAAGGGCTGATTTCAAGGTTTTACTGCTAACCTACAAAGCATTACATGGGCTTGCTCCTATCTATCTCTCTGATTTGGTCCTGCCGTACATACCTACACGTAAGCTACGGTCACAAGACGCAGGCCTCCTAATTGTCCCTAGAATTTTTAAGCAAACAGCTGGAGGCAGGGCTTTCTCCTATAGAGCTCCATTTTTATGGAACGGTCTGCCTACCCATGTCAGAGACGCAAACTCGGTCTCAACCTTTAAGTCTCTACTGAAGACTCATCTCTTCAGTGGGTCATATGATTGAGTGTAGTCTGGCCCAGGAGTGGGAGGGTGAACGGAAAGGCTCTGGAGCAACGAACCACCCTTGCTGTCTCTGCCTGGCCGGTTCCCCTCTTTCCACTGGGATTCTCTGCCTCTAACCCTATTACAGGGGCTGAGTCACTGGCTTTACTGGGGCTCTCTCATGCCGTCCCTGGAGGGGGTGCGTCACCTGAGTGGGTTGAGTCACTGATGTGGTCATCCTGTCTGGGTTGGCCCCCCCCCCCCCTTAAGTTGTGCCGTGGCGGAGGTCTTTGTGGGCTATACTCAGCCTTGTCTCAGGATGGTATGTTGGTGGTTGAAGATATCCCTCTAGTGGTGTGGGGGCTGTGCTTTGGCAAAGTGGGTGGGGTTATATCCTTCCTGTTTGGCCCTGTCCGGGGGTGTCCTCGGAGTGGGCCACAGTGTCTCCTGACCCCTCCTGTCTCAGCCTCCAGTATTTATGCTGCAGTAGTTTATGTGTCGGGGGGCTAGGGTCAGTTTGTTATATCTGGAGTACTTCTCCTGTCCTATTCGGTGTCCTGTGTGAATCTAAGTGTGCGTTCTCTAATTCTCTCCTTCTCTCTTTCTCTCTCTCGGAGGACCTGAGCCCTAGGACCATGCCCCAGGACTACCTGACATGATGACTCCTTGCTGTCCCCAGTCCACCTGGCTGTGCTGCTGCTCCAGTTTCAACTGTTCTGCCTTATTATTATTCAACCATGCTGATCATTTATGAACATTTGAACATCTTGGCCATGTTCTGTTATAATCTCCACCCGGCACAGCCAGAAGAGGACTGGCCATCCCACATATGCTCTCTCTAATTCTCTCTTTCTTTCTCTCTCTCGGAGGACCTGAGCCCTAGGACCATGCCCCAGGAATACCTGACATGATGACTCCTTGCTGTCCCCAGTCCACCTGACTGTGCTGCTGCTCCAGTTTCAACTATTCTGCCTTATTATTATTCGACCATGCTGGTCATTTATGAACATTTGAACATCTTGACCATGTTTTGTTATAATCTCCACCCGGCACAGCCAGAAGAGGACTGGCCACCCCACATAGCCTGGTTCCTCTCTAGGTTTCTTCCTAGGTTTTGGCCTTTCTAGGGAGTTTTTCCTAGCCACCGTGCTTCTTCACCTGCATTGCTTGCTGTTTGGGGTTTTAGGCTGGGTTTCTGTACAGCACTTTGAGATATCAGCTGATGTACGAAGGGCTATATAAAATAAATTTGATTGATTGATTGATTGGTGAGTCTCTGATCCACCTCTACGCAGACGACACCATTCTGTATACTTCCGGCCCTTCTTTGGACACTGTGTTAACAACCCTCCAGGCAAGCTTCAATGCCATACAACTCTCCTTCCGTGGCCTCCAATTGCTCTTAAATACAAGTAAAACTAAATGCATGCTCTTCAACCGATCGCTACCTGCACCTACCCGCCTGTCCAACATCACTACTCTGGACGGCTCTGACTTAGAATACGTGGACAACTACAAATACTTAGGTGTCTGGTTAGACTGTAAACTCTCCTTCCAGACCCATATCAAACATCTCCAATCCAAAGTTAAATCTAGAATTGGCTTCCTATTTCGCAACAAAGCATCCTTCACTCATGCTGCCAAACATACCCTTGTAAAACTGACCATCCTACCAATCCTCGACTTTGGCGATGTCATTTACAAAATAGCCTCCAATACCCTACTCAACAAATTGGATGCAGTCTATCACAGTGCAATCCGTTTTGTCACCAAAGCCCCATATACTACCCACCATTGCGACCTGTACGCTCTCGTTGGCTGGCCCTCGCTTCATACTCGTCGCCAAACCCACTGGCTCCATGTCATCTACAAGACCCTGCTAGGTAAAGTCCCCCCTTATCTCAGCTCGCTGGTCACCATAGCATCTCCCACCTGTAGCACACGCTCCAGCAGGTACATCTCTCTAGTCACCCCCAAAACCAATTATTTCTTTGGCCGCCTCTCTTTCCAGTTCTCTGCTGCCAATGACTGGAACGAACTACAAAAATCTCTGAAACTGGAAACACTTATCTCCCTCACTAGCTTTAAGCACCAACTGTCAGAGCAGCTCACAGATTACTGCACCTGTACATAGACCACCTATAATTTAGTCCAAACAACTACCTCTTTCCCAACTGTATTTAATTTATTTATTTATTTTGCTCCTTTGCACCCCATTATTTGTATTTCTACTTTGCACATTCTTCCGTTGCAAAACTACCATTCCAGTGTTTTACTTGCTATATTGTATTTACCTTGCCACCATGGCCTTTTTTGCCTTTACCTCCCTTCTCACCTCATTTGCTCACATTGTATATAGACTTGTTTATACTGTATTATTGACTGTATGTTTGTTTTACTCCATGTGTAACTCTGTGTCGTTGTATCTGTCGAACTGCTTTGCTTTATCTTGGCCAGGTCGCAATTGTAAATGAGAACTTGTTCTCAACTTGCCTACCTGGGTAAATAAAGGTAAAATAAATAAAAATAAATAAATAAATGATCCTAGGGCTCCTGAGGCATGGTCCTCTGTTGCTCTGTGTGTGCTCACTGCTCATTGATTGTCTGTATTGTAATTGTTTTTAAAAACCTGCCCAGGGACTGCGGTTGAAAATTAGCCGGTTGGCTAAAACCGGCACTTTTACTGAAACGTTAATTAATGTGCACTGTCCATGTAAAAATAAAAATAAACTCAAACTCTCTACTATTATTCTGACATTTCACATCCTTAAAATAAAGTGCTGATCCTAAATGACCTAAGACAGCGATTTTTTTACTAGGATTAAATGTCAGGAATTGTGAAAAACTGAGTTTAAATGTATTTGGCGAAGGTGTATGTAAACTTCCGACTTCAACTGTATATGCCCCCTTTATTTATCCTACTGTTCTGACTTGGTGTACAGGGAAAATACTGTAAGAGCTGCCCATGTTCTGCATTCTGTCACTGTACATTCCAAAAGTGCTGAACACATAGTGATATTGACTATGTCCGTCTTAGCTCGCTCATTAATGTCTTAATCTAAATGACGGATTGCCTCTTATCCGCTCATCATTCCCTTATGCCATAGTTTGTACATCTCAAATGTCAGTAGAAACCACATCTATTTAAGCAAGTCAGCCATGTTAGCTATGCTTTTCTGAAAGGCAGTAAATGAGGCTGAATGAACTGTTTCGCTGCCCGACCAGGCTCCGCTGATAGCCAGGTGTAGAAGTGGTAAGATGTTAGGACAGCTTTATGTAGGCCCTAACAGTTTGTGGGCACCGTTTGTCACCATTATAGTGCAATTAATGTATTGTTTAGTGTTGTGTAGTGGCTTTGCCACTGCTTATATGAAGTAGTTGTAAAATGTGGAGCAGTATCTCAGTGGTAGAGGCGTCACTACAGACACCCTAGTTCGAATCCAGGCTGGCCCAGCGTCGTCTGGGTTTGGCCGGGGTAGGCCGTCATTGTAAATAAGAATTTGTTCTTAAAACTGACCTGCCTAGTTAAACAAAGTTTAAGTAAACAAAATGTAAATCCCCTACGGAAAAAGTAATTGTGGAAAAACGATTGGAACCATTTACGGGTGGTACTCATGCCGCGTTCAAAAGAACTGGGAACTAAAAAAAAACAAAAAAACAACGAGCTCCGATTTGGGAAAAATCGATTTGAAGGGTCATCTAACTCGAATTCCAACTTGGGAATTCTGACCTATTTCTAGAGCTCCGACCTGAAGATCACTGACGTCAGGATTTTACCTGTATTTTTTCGACTTCCCGGTTGTTCTGAATGTCGCATCGAAAGAGCTCGCCGGCCTGTAGTCCTAAAACACGGAAATGAGTTACCTCTGGTTCGTTAAGCGCCATCCCTACGGGAAACATTTATGTGGAAAGAATGAGGTTTCGGAATAAATGGCGAAAGAAAGATCTGAGGAGATCTGTATACGTGTTGTTTTATGAGATAATAGCATTCTGTTAACATTACATTCATGAAATATTAAGCCTTTGCTTTTATTTTATAATATAATCCACAAAAAAGTGACGTTTGCTGATAAATGTATTCAATTCAAATGGTTTTATTGGCATGGGACACAAAGCAAGTGATTATCTTACTGAACAAAACGTACATAAGATATCCTAAACCTGTTTTACCACATACCTTTTTTTTATCGGCGTTTATTAAAAAATTTAAAAAAAAAAAAAACTTAATTTCCTCAATAGGCATTGTCCATGGTGCAGTTAGTGCCTACAAAAAAACGCCATTGATATTTCTCGCTTTTCTGTAATTATTTGATAGAATAAAAATAAATAAATAAAAATAAGGGCACTTCCGTTGGCTAAAAACAAAATGGCTGCCTTCCGCTGCAGAGCATATTTTACCCGCTTCGTAGCATTTTAATTAATATGCTGTCGTGTGTTTACCCGATATAGCCTAATTTGGGATTTTTCGGGATAAGTAGCAAACATGTTTAAAAAAGCAAAGAGATCTAATTTAAGACGGAGAAATGAGTCGGACGAGGACGAGAAAGAAGAAAGTCAGCCGCCATGCGGGCCTTTCGCCGAGGATATCCCGGTGCTCGATGCCGCCAACGCAGACACCTTGTCCGGGGTTAACGTGGACCTGCACCACGGCAACGGGTTTCAGTCAAAGGCCGTAAAGAAGGAAAAGAAAACTCGGGATGTAGGGGGACCCCCGAAAGCCAGTTTGCTGAGCTTTGACGACGACGAAGGTAAAGTTAACGTTAGTTAGCGTTAGCACGATCTGATTACCGGTAACGTGAGTTAGTTAATCTAACTAGTTAGTTCACTTTCACTAGCTAACTAACTGGTTAACTGTTTCAGCGGATATTTATCTACCTAACGTTAATAAAGTGGCCTCTTGATTCAATACTGTGATTCCCGAGCTGACCTATTGGAAGTGTTGACAATTTGACATTGTCAAAGTTTCTACCTTATGCTAGTTGGCCAAGTTAACTAATGTCAGTCACAGTAATAGCTAGCAGGTTCAAGGTTGTAAACAACATACATTAACTAGTTAACAGCCATTGGTTGCATCCAATCTTCTCCGAATGATTGTTTCGTCGTTTACGCGGAGGTGATCTAATCTCTCTCTCAGACGAGGCCGAGGTGTTCAGAGTAAAGAAATCCAACCACAGCAAGAAGATCGTGAAGCAACTGAAGAAAGAATACAAGGAGGATCTGGAGAAGGTGTGCTACGTTAAACAAGAGCCCAACACCGGTAAGACATCACACCTGCACGTGTGTGTGCGCGCGCGCCCATCGTATGTGGTTGCTCATCTTGTGTGTTCATTTGTGTGTTAGGGATATAACATTCACCGATACACACCAGTCCCCTGTTCAAATCTAGCATGAATCTGTCAGGAAATCCACTCAACATTTGTTGTTGTTGCTTAAATTTATTTTCTTTATAATGTCTGAAAATACCTGTGTTTTATTAGTTGTGTATATAGGCCATATGCATGGTATACCTCATCCAACAAAATGCTTACTAAAAAATAAAAAATATATTTATTAACAGAGCAAGTCAGTTAAGAACACATTCTTATTTACAATGACGGCCTACAGTGGGTTAACTGCCTTGTTCAGGGGTAGAGCTTGGGGATTCGATCCAGCAACCTTTCGGTTACAAGCCCAAAGCACTAACCACTACGCTACCTGCCGCCCCCAGGTTCCTTCTGGACAATTCAACAATAAGAATACAAAACACACAGTAAATGGCAGTAGAAAAACAAACATTTTAGCCTAAGTATTTATACAGGAAGGCACAATTCATGGTCCAATATTTACATGTGTATTAGGGAAGGGGGGGGGGGAAACTGTATACAGTATAATGTATAACAGTATAATAATATAACAGTATAATGAGTCTGCTAGCAGCCGTTGTGATGTTTGTGTGTACCTATTACCGCCACACCGGAGGTCACTGGTCATAAAGGTAGTCAGATTCCACATGACTATTTAGTCACGGTAATTAGGCTTCTCCAAGCTCTGATGCTGCTGCTGCCGGTCATTAGTGGTGCAGCCGTCTAAGGCACTGCATCTCAGTGTAAGAGGCGCCACTACGGTCCCTGGTTCGAATCCAGGCCTGGATCCAGGCTGGTCCGTGATTTGGAGTCCCATACCGTGGCACACAATTGGCCTAGCGTCGTCCGGGTTTGGCCGGGGGTAGGCCAGGCAGTTAACCCACTATTCCTAGGCCGACCATTGTAAATAAGAATTTGTTCTTAACTGACTTGCTTTGTTAATAAACTGACTTGCCTAGTAAATATAAATCAACTAAAATGAGTAGCCTACCAAACTGGTTGCGCAACATTTCTATAGGCTATAGAATTGCGTGAGAAAACAGAGTGGTGGCCTCTATTAAAAAGAGGAGGATTGCATCAGCTTTCTATGGGCTAGGCCTTCTATTTTTATTTCTCAACTTTACTAATATTAAGCACATTGCTTGTTTTTAGAACAGGAGTATAGCTGGCTGGCATGAAATAAACCAAAGGGAAAAGCGCCCCTTATTTAAGTCCATAGATGACAGGTATATTTTCCCGCTGCCCCTGTTTCGATACGGGTGCATGATAATGGTCAATTCTAAATCAAAACTAATGTCACACATATTATTTAGTATATGTAAAGACCAGATGAAATCGAGAATAGTCGGATGGGTGATAATATTAGCCTTTCACTTGTGAATGATGCCCAGCATAGGAAACTGTGCCTTTTTTAGAGACTAGTTCGAATCATAGTATCACACCTCATGTAGTCTAGTCCATAGTCCTATAAGGTTAGTATCACACCTCATGTAGTCTAGTCCATAGTCCTATGAGGTTAGTATCACACCTCATGTAGTCTAGCCCATAGTCCTATAAGGTTAGTATCACACCTCATGTAGTCTAGCCCATAGTCCTATAAGGTTAGTATCACACCTCATGTAGTCTAGCCCATAATCCTATAAGGTTAGTATCACACCTCATGTAGTCTAGCCCATAGTCCTATAAGGTTAGTATCACACCTCATGTAGCCTAGCCCATATTCCTATATGTTTTAATAAGGTTAGTATCACACCTCATGTAGTCTAGTCCATAGTCCTATAAGGTTAGTATCACACCTCATGTAGTCTAGTCCATATTCCTATATGTTTTAATAAGGTTAGTATCACACCTCATGTAGTCTAGCCCATAATCCTATAAGGTTAGTATCACACCTCATGTAGTCTAGCCCATAGTCCTATAAGGTTAGTATCACACCTCATGTAGCCTAGCCCATAGTCCTATAAAGTTAGTATCACACCTCATGTAGTCTAGTCCATAGTCCTATATGTTTTAATAAGGTTAGTATCACACCTCATGTGGTCTAGTCCATAGTCCTATGTTTTAATAAGGTTAGTATCACACCTCATGTAGTCTAGTCCATAGTCCTGTCAGGTTAGTATCACACCTCATGTAGTCTAGCCCATAGTCCTATACGGTTAGTATCACACCTCATGTAGTCTAGTCCATAGTCCTATGAGGTTAGTATCACACCTCATGTAGCCTAGCCCATAGTCCTATAAGGTTAGTATCACACCTCATGTAGTCTAGTCCATAGTCCTATATGTTTTAATAAGGTTAGTATCACACCTCATGTAGTCTAGTCCATAGTCCTATATGTTTTAATAAGGTTAGTATCACACCTCATGTGGTCTAGTCCATAGTCCTATGAGGTTAGTATCACACCTCATGTGGTCTAGTCCATAGTCCTATATGTTTTAATAAGGTTAGTATCACACCTCATGTAGTCTAGTCCATAGTCCTATAAGGTTAGTATCACACCTCATGTGGTCTAGTCCATAGTCCTATATGTTTTAATAAGGTTAGTATCACACCTCATGTAGTCTAGCCCATAGTCCTATAAGGTTAGTATCACACCTCATGTAGTCTAGCCCATAGTCCTATATGTTTTAATAAGGTTAGTATCACACCTCATGTAGTCTGGTCCATAGTCCTATAAGGTTAGTATCACACCTCATGTGGTCTAGTCCATAGTCCTATAAGGTTAGTATCACACCTCATGTAGTCTAGTCCATAGTCCTATAAGGTTAGTATCACACCTCATGTAGTCTAGCCCATAGTCCTATATGTTTTAATAAGGTTAGTATCACACCTCATGTGGTCTAGTCCATAGTCCTATAAGGTTAGTATCACACCTCATGTAGTCTAGCCCATAGTCCTATAAGGTTAGTATCACACCTCATGTAGTCTAGTCCATATTCCTATATGTTTTAATAAGGTTAGTATCACACCTCATGTGGTCTAGTCCATAGTCCTATAAGGTTAGTATCACACCTCATGTACTCTAGTCCATAGTCCTATAAGGTTAGTATCACACCTCATGTGGTCTAGTCCATAGTCCTATAAGGTTAGTATCACACCTCATGTAGTCTAGCCCATAGTCCTATAAGGTTAGTATCACACCTCATGTAGTCTAGTCCATAGTCCTATAAGGTTAGTATCACACCTCATGTGGTCTAGTCCATAGTCCTATAAGGTTAGTATCACACCTCATGTAGTCTAGTCCATAGTCCTATAAGGTTAGTATCACACCTCATGTAGTCTAGCCCATAGTCCTATATGTTTTAATAAGGTTAGTATCACACCTCATGTGGTCTAGTCCATAGTCCTATAAGGTTAGTATCACACCTCATGTAGTCTAGCCCATAGTCCTATAAGGTTAGTATCACACCTCATGTAGTCTAGTCCATATTCCTATATGTTTTAATAAGGTTAGTATCACACCTCATGTGGTCTAGTCCATAGTCCTATAAGGTTAGTATCACACCTCATGTACTCTAGTCCATAGTCCTATAAGGTTAGTATCACACCTCATGTGGTCTAGTCCATAGTCCTATAAGGTTAGTATCACACCTCATGTAGTCTAGCCCATAGTCCTATAAGGTTAGTATCACACCTCATGTGGTCTAGTCCATAGTCCTATAAGGTTAGTATCACACCTCATGTAGTCTAGCCCATAGTCCTATAAGGTTAGTATCACACCTCATGTGGTCTAGTCCATAGTCCTATAAGGTTAGTATCACACCTCATGTGGTCTAGTCCATAGTCCTATAAGGTTAGTATCACACCTCATGTAGTCTAGTCCATAGTCCTATATGTTTTAATAAGGTTAGTATCACACCTCATGTGGTCTAGTCCATAGTCCTATAAGGTTAGTATCACACCTCATGTAGTCTAGTCCATAGTCCTATAAGGTTAGTATCACACCTCATGTGGTCTAGTCCATAGTCCTATATGTTTTAATAAGGTTAGTATCACACCTCATGTGGTCTAGTCCATAGTCCTATAAGGTTAGTATCACACCTCATGTAGTCTAGTCCATATTCCTATATGTTTTAATAAGGTTAGTATCACACCTCATGTGGTCTAGTCCATAGTCCTATAAGGTTAGTATCACACCTCATGTAGTCTAGCCCATAGTCCTATAAGGTTAGTATCACACCTCGTGTAATCTAGTCCATAGTCCTATATGTTTTAATAAGGTTAGTATCACACAAGTGGTCAAATCATTTCTTAAAATGGAGCACATTAATCCGCTTTACAAGGGGTCTATAGCCTAACTGGCATATATAAGCAACCTGTGAGTTTCAATATTTGGGGAAGATAATTCTCACCATTCAAATGCACCTTTATAATAAAGCATCACATTCTACAAGAGTAGTATGCCAGTTATATGCCAGTTATATGCCAGTTATATGCCAGTTATATGCCAGTTATATGCCAGTTATATGCCAGTTATATGCCAGTTATATGCCAGTTATATGCCAGTTATATGCCAGTTATATGCCAGTTACGCATGTGCACACTCCCTCAAATCATTGAGAATTGTATTAATTTATTTAATTCAGCTTTGTTCAATTGTCTTTATTCATACTATAAAATAATGCCACAGAATTATAAGCAAATCTGTGTGCTGTGTGTATTAATGTATATGTTAACATGCTGTGGGGATTAATGTATGTGTGTTACCATGCTGTGTGTGCCCCCCCCTCCCTCTCCAGACGTGTGGCCCCAGCCCCTGGCCTCCATTAAAGAGGAGCCTGCCAGCAGGGCAGGCAGTGAGCAAGGAGAGGAGGAGATGGAAGTGGACAGTACTGATGAACAGGAGCCTAAGACACAAAGCCAGAGCCTCGCCTCCAAGACTCCCACAACAACTGCAGCCGGAGCCTTCTCAAACACCAGCACCTTGTCCACGCTCAGCACCCTGCGTCCAGGTAATGGAGACGGTTTCCTGAATGACACTCTGTTCGACAGGTGACTGCAGTCTGTCAACAGTTGTAATAGTCTGAGGCAAAGACGAGCCTTTCCCAAACACCAGGACCCGACGACCAGCTGATGGTAGGGATTTCGCAAATGAAACCCTGGTCCCTCTATAAGGGGAAAGGGGGGGGGATACCTAGTCAGTTCTACAACTGAATGGCTTCAACTGAAATGTGTCTATCGCATTTACCCCTCTGAATCAGAGAGGTGTGTGAGTGGGGGCTGCCTTAATTGACACCCACGGCGCCCAGGGAACAGTGGGTTAACTGCCTTGTTCTCAGGGTCAGAACGACAGATTTTTACCTTGTCAGCAAGGGGATTCGATCCAGCGACTTTTTGGTTACTGGCCCAACACTCTAACCACTAGGCTACCTGCCTCCTCTACACTCTAACCACTAGGCTACCTGCCTCCTCTACACTCTAACCACTAGGCTACCTGCCTCCTCTACACTCTAACCACTAGGCTACCTGCCTCCTCTACACTCTAACCACTAGGCTACCTGCCTCCCCTCCACTCTAACCACTAGGCTACCTGCCCCCCCTCCACTCTAACCACTAGGCTACCCTGCCGTCCCTCCACTCTAACCACTAGGCTACATGCCTCCCCTCCACTCTAACCACTAGGCTACCTGCCGCCCCTCCACTCTAACCACTAGGCTACCTGCCGCCCCTCCACTCTAACCACTAGGCTACCTGCCGCCCCTCCACTCTAACCACTAGGCTACCCTGCCGCCCCTCCACTCTAACCACTAGGCTACCTGCCGCCCCTCCACTCTAACCACTAGGCTACCTGCCGCCTCTACACTCTAACCACTAGGCTACCTGCCGCCCCTCCACTCTAACCACTAGGCTACCTGCCGCCCCTCCACTCTAACCACTAGGCTACCTGCCGCCCCTCCACTCTAACCACTAGGCTACCTGCCGCCCCTCCACTCTAACCACTAGGCTACCTGCCGCCCCTCCACTCTAACCACTAGGCTACCTGCCGCCCCTCCACTCTAACCACTAGGCTACCTGCCGCCCCTCCACTCTAACCACTAGGCTACCTGCCGCCCCTCCACTCTAACCACTAGGCTACCCTGCCGCCCCTCCACTCTAACCACTAGGCTACCTGCCGCCCCTCCACTCTAACCACTAGGCTACCTGCCGCCCCTCCACTCTAACCACTAGGCTACCTGCCGCCTCTACACTCTAACCACTAGGCTACCTGCCGCCCCTCCACTCTAACCACTAGGCTACCTGCCGCCCCTCCACTCTAACCACTAGGCTACCTGCCGCCCCTCCACTCTAACCACTAGGCTACCAGCCGCCCCTCCACTCTAACCACTAGGCTACCTGCCGCCCCTCCACTCTAACCACTAGGCTACCTGCCGCCCCTCCACTCTAACCACTAGGCTACCTGCCGCCCCTCCACTCTAACCACTAGGCTACCTGCCGCCCCTCCACTCTAACCACTAGAGTACCTGCCGCCCCTCCACTCTAACCACTAGGCTGCCTGCCGCCCCTCCACTCTAACCACTAGGCTACCAGCCGCCCCTCCACTCTAACCACTAGGCTACCTGCCGCCCCTCCACTCTAACCACTAGGCTACCTGCCGCCACTCCACTCTAACCACTAGACTACCCTGCCACCCCTCCACTCTAACCACTAGGCTACCCTGCCACCCCTCCACTCTAACCACAAGGCTACCCTGCCGCTCCTCCACTCTAACCACTAGGCTACCTGCCCCCCCTCCACTCTAACCACTAGGCTACCTGCCGCTCCTCCACTCTAACAACAGTTAGAGTCATGTCTTCTGCCTAGCAAGGAGCAGTTTTCATTAATCTACATATATATATTCATATATATATATATATATATATATAAAATATGTGTGTATATATATATAAAATATGTGTGTATATATATTAATATATATATATATATAAAATATGTGTGTATATATATTAATATATATATATATATAAAATATGTGTGTATATATATTAATATATATATATATATATATATATAAAATATGTGTGTATATATATTAATATATATATATGTAGATTAATGAAAACTGCTCCTTGCTAGGCAGAAGACGGCAAACTCGAACAAACATTGAAAATAAAACCGACCTAATTTGTGTGTGAACAGAACGATGTAACTGGCCCCCCACAACCCCCCCCCCCCAAAAAAACACAAGGACAAAATCTCACTGTACTAGCCTTTTTGGGTTAATTCAAACAACTTCTATATGTGGTCTTTGGATTATCTGGTGTGATTTCCCCCCCCCCCCCCCCCCCCACCCGCCAATGAGGATGGTGAAGTAGACATTCTACCCACCAATGACATTCCGTTGGGTGTTAATGTCCCAACCTGGTAAAAACCCCACTGCCATCACGTCAACTCCTTGATATGTCTTAACACGTTTAATCTTACTGACTCCTGACCTCTGACCTGTCCTCCTGTCTTAACATGTTTAATCTTACTGACTCCTGACCTCTGACCTGTCCTCCTGTCTTAACATGTTTAATCTTACTGACTCCTGACCTCTGACCTGTCCTCCTGTCTTAACATGTTTAATCTTACTGACTCCTGACCTCTGACCTGTCCTCCTGTCTTAACATGTTTAATCTTACTGACTCCTGACCTCTGACCTGTCCTCCTGTCTTAACATGTTTAATCTTACTGACTCCTGACCTCTGACCTGTCCTCCTGTCTTAACATGTTTAATCTTACTGACTCCTGACCTCTGACCTGTCCTCCTGTCTTAACACGTTTAATCTTACTGACTCCTGACCTCTGACCTGTCCTCCTGTCTTAACATGTTTGCCATGACCATAAGTGACGAGCAGCTGACACGATGCTAGAAATCTTCACCTTTTTTTTTATTATCTTACTGACCTCTGACCTCTGTCCTGTCCAGGTGAGATCCCGGACGCTGCCTTCATCCACGCGGCAAGGAAGCGTCGTCAGATGGCGAGGGAGCTAGGCGGCGACGCCCCCCTGGTGGAGACGGACACGCCCAAGAAGCGTCTGGTCCGAGAGGAGGAAGAGGAGGGAGACGGGAGCGACGACGAAGACGAAGACGAGAAGAGGATCAGCTTCAGTGGAGTCAAGAACAAGAGCCAGAGGACCAGAATAGCAGAGGAGATCGGTTAGTTACATTTACACTGAGTATATCAAACATTAGGACAGCTTACCAATATCGAGTTGCACCTCTCCTTGTGCCCCCCCACAACAGCCTCATTTTGTCAGGGCATGGGACTCTACAAGGTGTTGAAAGCCTTCCACATGGATGCTGGTCCCATGTTGACTCACAGTTGGCTGGATGTCCTTTGGGTGGTGGACGATTCTTGATTTAAAAAAAAAAACTGGAAACTGTTGAGTGTGAAAAACCCAGCAGCTTTGCAGTTCTTGACACACTCAAACCGGTACCCCTGGCACCAACTACCATACCCCTTTCAAGGGCACTTAAATAGTTTGTCTTGCCAATTCACCCTCTGAATGGCACGCAGTCACAAGCCATGTCTCGGCTGTCACTGATTTGAAGTGGATTTAACAAGTGACATCAATAAAGGAACACAGCTTTCACCTGGTCAGTCTGGCATGGAAAGAGCAGGTGTTTTAATGCTTTGTCCACTCAGTGGATACTACTACACTACCGATCTACTACTACTACTACTACTACTACACTACCGATATACTACTACTACTACACTACCGATATACTACTACTACTACACTACCGATATACTACTACTACTACACTACCGATATACTACTACTACTACACTACCGATATACTACTACTACTACACTACCGATATACTACTACTAGTACTACTACACTACCGATATACTACTACACTACCGATATACTACTACTACTACTGATATACTGCTACTACTACTACTACCAATCTACTACTACTACTACCAATCTACTACTACTACTAATATACTGCTACAACAACACTACCAATATACTACTACTACTACTACTACCAATATACTACTTATACTACTACTACCAATATACTACTACCACCCATATACTACTACTACTACTACTACTACCACTATACTACTACTACCACTATACTACTACTACTACCAATGTACTACTACTACTACCAATATACTACTACTACCACCAATATACTACTACCACCAATCTACTACTACTACTACTACCAATATACTACTACCACCAATCTACTACTACTACTACCAATATACTACTACTACCAATATACTACTACCACCAATCTACTACTACTACTACCACCAATCTACTACTACTACTACCACCAATCTACTACTACCACCAATCTACTACTACTACTACCACCAATATACTACTACCACCAATATACTACTACTACTACTACTACCACCAATCTACTACTACTACCACCAATCTACTACTACTACTACCACCAATCTACTACTACTACCACCAATCTACTACTACTACTACCAATCTACTACTACTACTACCAACCTACTACTACTACTACAACCAATCTACTACTACTACTACTACCACCAATCTACTACTACTACTACTACTACCACCAATCTACTACTACTACTACCACCAATCTACTACTACTACTACTACTACCACCAATCTACTACTACTACTACTACTACTACCACCAATCTACTACTACTACTACTACTACCACCAATCTACTACTACTACTACTACCACCAATCTACTACTACTACTACTACTACCACCAATCTACTACTACTACTACTACTACCACCAATCTACTACTACTACTACTACTACCACCAATCTACTACTACTACTACTACTACCACCAATCTACTACTACTACTACTACCACCAATCTACTACTACTACTACCACCAATCTACTACTACTACCACCAATCTACTACTACTACTACCAATCTACTACTACTACTACCAATCTACTACTACTACTACCAATCTACTACTACTACTACTACCACCAATCTACTACTACTACTACTACTACCACCAATCTACTACTACTACCACCAATCTACTACTACTACTACTACCACCAATCTACTACTACTACTACTACTACCACCAATCTACTACTACTACTACTACCACCAATATACTACTACTACTACTACCACCAATATACTACTACTACTACTACTACCACCAATATACTACTACTACTACCACCAATATACTACTACTACTACTACCACCAATATACTACTACTACTACTACCACCAATATACTACTACTACTACCACCAATATACTACTACTACTACCACCAATATACTACTACTACTACTACCACCAATATACTACTACTACTACTACCACCAATATACTACTACTACTACTACCACCAATATACTACTACTACTACTACCACCAATATACTACTACTACTACTACCACCAATATACTACTACTACTACTACCACCAATATACTACTACTACTACTACCACCAATATACTACTACTACCACCAATCTACTACTACTACTACCACCAATCTACTACTACTACTACCACCAATCTACTACTACTACTACCACCAATCTACTACTACTACTACCACCAATCTACTACTACTACTACCACCAATCTACTACTACTACTACCACCAATCTACTACTATTACTACCACCAATCTACTACTACTACCACCAATCTACTACTACTACCACCAATCTACTACTACTACCACCAATCTACTACTATTACTACCACCAATCTACTACTATTACTACCACCAATCTACTACTATTACTACCACCAATCTACTACTATTACTACCACCAATCTACTACTATTACTACCACCAATCTACTACTACTACCACCAATCTACTACTACTACCACCAATCTACTACTACTACCACCAATCTACTACTACTACCACCAATCTACTACTACTACCACCAATCTACTACTACTACCACCAATCTACTACTACTACCACCAATCTACTACTACTACCACCAATCTACTACTACTACCACCAATCTACTACTACTACCACCAATATACTACTACTACTACCACCAATATACTACTACTACTACTACTACCACCAATATACTACTACTACTACTACCACCAATATACTACTACTACTACCAATATACTACTACTACCACCAATATACTACTACTACCACCAATATACTACTACTACTACTACCACCAATCTACTACTACTACTACCACCAATCTACTACCAATATACTACTAATATACTACTACTACTACCAATATACTACTAATACCAATATACCACTACTACCAATATACTACTACTACTACTACCAATATACCACTACTACCAATATACTACTACTACTACTACTACTACCAATATACTACTACCAATATACTACCAATATACTACTACCACTACTACCAATATACTACTACTACCAATATACTACTACTACTACTACTACTGGTAGACTGACCCAGAAAGACCCCCAGCTGTAATCGCTGCCAAAGGTGATTCTAACTCAGGGACGTGTGAAATGTAATTTTCAAATATTTCTAAGAACAGCTTTTCACTTTGTCATTATGGGGTATTGTGATGTCATTATGGGGTATTGTGATGTCATTATGGGGTATTGTGATGTCATTATGGGGTATTGTGATGTCATTATGGGGTGTTGTGATATCATTATGGGGTATTGTGATGTCATTATGGGGTATTGTGATGTCATTATGGGGTATTGTGATGTCATTATGGGGTATTGTGATGTCATTATGGGGTATTTTGTGTAGGTGAGAGATTTTGTGGAATAAGTCCAGGGGTATGAATACATTCTGAAGGCTCTGTAACCCCATTCCCCACCCTCTCTCTCTCCTCTACTAGGTATAGAGGGTAGTGATGACGAGGCGTTGGATACTGGAGGTCAGGATGAAGAGGTGTCACGCTGGGAACAGGAGCAGATACGCAAAGGGATCAGCATCCCCCAGGTAACACACGCACCAGCATCCCCCAGGTAACACACGCACCAGCATCCCCCAGGTAACACACGCACCAGCATCCCCCAGGTAACACACGCACCAGCATCCCCCCCAGGTAACACACGCACCAGCATCCCCCCCAGGTAACACACGCGCACCAGCATCCCCCCCAGGTAACACACGCGCACCAGCATCCCCCCCAGGTAACACACGCGCACCAGCATCCCCCCCAGGTAACACACGCGCACCAGCATCCCCCCCAGGTAACACACGCGCAGCAGCATCCCCCCCAGGTAACACACGCGCAGCAGCATCCCCCCCAGGTAACACACGCGCACCAGCATCCCCCCCAGGTAACACACGCGCACCAGCATCCCCCCCAGGTAACACACGCGCACCAGCATCCCCCCCAGGTAACACACGCGCACCAGCATCCCCCCCAGGTAACACACGCGCACCAGCATCCCCCCCAGGTAACACACGCGCACCAGCATCCCCCCCAGGTAACACACGCGCACCAGCATCCCCCCCAGGTAACACACGCGCACCAGCATCCCCCCCAGGTAACACACGCGCACCAGCATCCCCCCCAGGTAACACACGCGCACCAGCATCCCCCCCAGGTAACACACGCGCACCAGCATCCCCCCCAGGTAACACACGCGCACCAGCATCCCCCCCAGGTAACACACGCGCACCAGCATCCCCCCCAGGTAACACACGCGCACCAGCATCCCCCCCAGGTAACACACGCGCACCAGCATCCCCCCCAGGTAACACACACGCGCACCAGCATCCCCCCCAGGTAACACACACGCACACCAGCATCCCTCCCCAGGTAACACACACGCGCACCAGCATCCCTCCCCAGGTAACACACACGCGCACCAGCATCCCTCCCCAGGTAACACACACACGCACCAGCATCCCCCCCCCCCCAGGTAACACACACCAGCACCCCCCCCCCCCCCCCCCCAGGTAACACACACACACGCACCAGCATCCCCCCCCCCCCCCCCCCCCAGGTAACACCCACACACACCAGCATCCCCCCCCAGGTAACACACACCAGCACCCCCCCCCAGGTAACACACGCACGCACCAACATCCCCTAGGTAACACACGCACCGTAGATATGATGATGATGTTGTTGTTGTGTAGGTCCAGTCCTGCCAGCCAGACGACAACGGTAGCGTGTACTACCACAGCAGCAGCTACGACCCCCAGCAGCCCTACAGCTCTACCTACAGCCTGCCCTACTCCTACAGCAGCAAGCCTGAGGGTTGCACACTGGTCTACAGTGCCCCTGGCGGTGACCTCTCACCTGTCACTACTGACCTGATCAAGACACGCCTCAGAGACAGGTACCTGACCGATCCAGTACACTACTGACCCTAACAGTGACCTCTCACTACTGACCTGAGGAAGACATGGCTCAGAGACGGGTACCTGACCGATCCAGTACACTGACCCTAACGGTGACCTCTCACTACTGACCCTAACGGTGACCTCTCACTACTGACCCTAACGGTGACCTCTCACTACTGACCCTAACGGTGACCTCTCACTACTGACCCTAACGGTGACCTCTCACTACTGACCCTAACGGTGACCTCTCACTACTGACCCTAACGGTGACCTCTCACTACTGACCCTAACGGTGACCTCTCACTACTGACCCTAACGGTGACCTCTCACTACTGACCCTAACGGTGACCTCTCACTACTGACCCTAACGGTGACCTCTCACTACTGACCCTAACGGTGACCTCTCACTACTGACCCTAACGGTGACCTCTCACTACTGACCCTAACGGTGACCTCTCACTACTGACCCTAACGGTGACCTCTCACTACTGACCCTAACGGTGACCTCTCACTACTGACCCTAACGGTGACCTCTCACTACTGACCCTAACGGTGACCTCTCACTACTGACCCTAACGGTGACCTCTCACTACTGACCCTAACGGTGACCTCTCACTACTGACCCTAACGGTGACCTCTCACTACTGACCCTAACGGTGACCTCTCACTACTGACCCTAACGGTGACCTCTCACTACTGACCCTAACGGTGACCTCTCACTACTGACCCTAACGGTGACCTCTCACTACTGACCCTAACGGTGACCTCTCACTACTGACCCTAACGGTGACCTCTCACTACTGACCCTAACGGTGACCTCTCACTACTGACCCTAACGGTGACCTCTCACTACTGACCCTAACGGTGACCTCTCACTACTGACCCTAACGGTGACCTCTCACTACTGACCCTAACGGTGACCTCTCACTACTGACCCTAACGGTGACCTCTCACTACTGACCCTAACGGTGACCTCTCACTACTGACCCTAACGGTGACCTCTCACTACTGACCCTAACGGTGACCTCTCACTACTGACCCTAACGGTGACCTCTCACTACTGACCCTAACGGTGACCTCTCACTACTGACCCTAACGGTGACCTGTCACTACTGACCCTAACGGTGACCTGTCACTACTGACCCTAACGGTGACCTCTCACTACTGACCCTAACGGTGACCTGTCACTACTGACCCTAACGGTGACCTGTCACTACTGACCCTAACGGTGACCTGTCACTACTGACCCTAACGGTGACCTGTCACTACTGACCCTAACGGTGACCTGTCACTACTGACCCTAACGGTGACCTGTCACTACTGACCCTAACGGTGACCTGTCACTACTGACCCTAACGGTGACCTCTCACTACTGACCTGGGGAAGACACGGTGCCTTTTGGAGAGACTTCAGCCCCTTCATTTTTTCCACATTTTGTTAAGTTACAGGTCTGAATTATTATGACTTAATTATTAATTAATTCCTTATTACTTATCCTAAATTGGATTCGGTAGTTTTTTTCCCCTCATCAATTGCCACAGAATACCCCATAAAGACTGTTCTATAAATAAAAAACAGGGATAAAAAGCATCAGTATTCAGACCCTTTACTCAGTACTTTGTTGAATCACCGTTGGCAGTAATTACAGCCTCATCTTCTTGGGTATGATGCTACAAGCTTGGAACACCTGTATTTGGGGAGTTTCTCCTATTCTTCTCTGCAGATCCTCTCAAGCTCTGTCAGGTTGGATGGGGAGCGTTGCTGCACAGCTATTTTCAGGTCTCTCCAGAGATGTTCGATTGGGTTCAAGTCTGGTCTCTGGCTGGGCCACTCAAGAACATTCAGAGACTTGTCCCGAAGCCACTCCTGCGTTCCCTCGATCCTGTCTAGTCTTCCAGTCCCTGCCGCTGAAAAACATCCCCACAGCATGATGCTCCTACCACCATGCTTCACCGTAGGGATGGTGCCACCACCATGCTTCACCGTAGGGATGGTGCCACCACCATGCTTCACTGTAGGGATGGTGCCACCACCATGCTTCACCGTAGGGATGGTGCCACCACCATGCTTCACCGTAGGGATGGTGCCACCACCATGCTTCACCGTAGGCATGGTGCCACCACCATGCTTCACCGTAGGGATGGTGCCAGGTTTTCTCCAGATGTGTCACTTGACATTCAGGCCAAATAGTTCAATCTAGGTTTCATCAGACCAGAAAATCTTGTTTCTCATGGTCTGAGGTGCCTTTTGGCAAACTCCAAGCAGGCTGTCAGGGAGGCCACTTCTCAGTAAAAGCTATGTCTGGCCCCTCTACCATAAAAGCCTGATTGGCGAAGTGCTTCAGAGATGCTTGTCCTTCTGGAAGGTTCTCCCATCTCCACAGAGGAACTCTGGAGCTCTGTCAGTGACCATTGGGTTCTTGTTCACCTCCCTGTCCAAGGCCCTTCTCCCCCGATTGCTCAGTTTGGCCGGGCGGCCATCTCTAGGAAGAGTCTTGGTGGCTCCAGAATGATGGAGGCTACTGTGTTCTTGGGGACCTTCAATGCTGCAGACATTTTTTGGTACCCTTCCCCAGATCTGTACCTCGGAACAATCCTGTCTCTGAGCTCTACGGACAATTCCTCCGACCTCATGGATTGGTCTTTGCTCTGATGTGCACGGTCAGCTGTGGGACCTCATATAGACAGGTGTGTGCCTTTCCAAATCACGTCCAATCATTTGAATTCACCACAGGTGGACTCCAATCAAGTTGTAGAAACATCTCAAGGACGATCAATGGAAACAGGATGCACCTGAGCTCAATTTCCAGTCTCTTAGCAAAGGGTCTGAATACTATATATATAATATATATGTGTAAATAAGGTGTTTCTGGTATTTTTATTTTTTTAAACCTTTTCTTATTATGGGCTATTGTGTGTAGATTGAGGGATTTAAAAATATATATATTTTATATGTTTTTAATAAGGCTGCAACGTAACAAAATGTGGAAAAAGTTGAGGGGTTTGAATACTTTCCGAATGCATCAGATCCAGAATCCAGCGGTTGTCTACTGGTGGGTCGCGACCCCAAATTAGGTTTTGAATGAGTCTCTCGAGTGTCTGAATTAAGTCAAATAAAAAATATTATTATTTAAAAAAAAATATAAAAAATACTCCAGTCTTGAAGTTACACCACTTTCTACCAGGTAGAAATTAAAATGGTCAAATTAATGTCATTTTAAATAATGACATCCTGAATTATTTCTCTTCAAATCACCGCATGTTATTAGCAGCGCTATTTGGTGGATTAGCATTCATCGAAAGCTTAGCATTATAGCCAATGTAAAGGTGGAACCGTTCCCTCTTTCATATCACTGTATTCTGCTCCAGTCCTGATTTTAAAAGCTGGTTTATACACCGGCTACTCAACCCTGCACCTTAGATGCTACAGCTGGTCAATGTCTTCAACAGACGATCTATATAATTATCAAACATACATTACTAATGGAAAGGACCCTTTGTTGAAGTGTTAAAACACTCCTTTAGTAACACAATTGTATTTTATATTGTTATATTATATATTTATATATATATTATATTTATATATGTGGCATTCTATTGGTCGACAGAGCTTATGATCAGGCTAACTACACTGCTCCAAAAAAAATAAAGGGAACACTTAAATAACACATCCTAGATCTGAATGAAGTCCTAAGTGGACGGTTTGATTTCACAGAAGTGTGATTGACTTGGAGTTACATTGTGTTGTTTTAAGTGTTCCCTTTTATTTTTTTTGGAGCAGTGTAGTTAGCCTGATCACAGCTCTGTCGACCAATAGAATGCCACATCAGTTGTTAGACCTACTGTAAACCAAGCTTCGTGGGTTAATTTCACAGCAGTCACACCCTCTCTCTCTCTCCTGTCTGTCTGTCTGTCAAGGCTCAGATCCACTCAACTCACCCGGTCTGTCTCGTGTGTCTTCTTTTTCTCTCTAGGCTGAGCCAGATGCGTGTGGGGCATGATGCTAATGCTAAGCGCTACGATCAGATCCAGGAAGAACTCGAGGCAGCTCAGAACACCATTGGCCGGCTCGAGGGTTCATCCAATGACGACGCAGAACAGTATAAATTCTTGCAAGAGATGCGAGGGTATGTTCGAGACTTGCTTGAGTGTTTCGGCGAAAAGGTAAGGGAGAAATTCTCTGCCTCTCTTCTTCGTTTTGTCCTTTTTCTCTTTCGTTGTGGGTTAATATAATGTTTTATTAGTAACATAACAAATTTGATATGAACTTTGATGTAAAAAAAAAAAAAATAGTTAATTTCTGCTTTAAATGAGATGCCTTTTTTAAAATATTTTTTTTAGTTTAGAGCAATTTATTAGTTGCAGTAGACTTCCACTTGGTTGATCTTTTAACTGAATGTCTTTGATACTCATAGTGAGTGTCTGTATTACAACTATTAACCGCTACAATATTTATCATAAGAGTAAATAAAACGTTATAGTTTTAACATCTGACTGGTGTTAGTTCTACAGCAGGTGTTTTCTAGGTGTGACTCCAGAGAGGGGAGGAGGAGTCTCCTCGATGAACCTGCTAGCTAAACTGACCATCAGCTTCTCTCTCTCCTAACACTCACTTCCTCCTTCAGCTCTTCCTTAGTGGAATGATGCATGATGGTCAATGGAGTCTCTTTGGTGTGGGGGGGCTGAGGGCATTGTGATTTTTTTAAACTCACTCGACTGCGCAGTTTAAACTGTTTAGTGAAGTAAACCTGAAATATGATGTTGGACATGGTCCCGTTTTTATAGATTTAGAATGACTAAACGCCTCCGATTTGAAAAATAAACTACAACATTTAACATTTGACTGATATTCCTGTCTATAGTCACACCTCTCACCACAATTGGACGTGTCAACCTGTCAGTCAAGCGTCTCTCTCGGGCCCTTGCACCAATGAGGTCTCCCGGTGACCCGGCGGTCGGTCAGCCTGAGCAGGGCGTGTTCTGTGTGGAGGTCGGAGGTGACGTTTGGGCGTGTATGTTTCAGGTTCCCACCGTGGCGGAGCTGGAGGGCAACATGCACCAGTTACTAAGGCAACGGGCCTGTCGGCTGGTCCAGCGACGCCAGGATGATATTAAAGATGAATCGGCGGAGTTTGCAAGCCTTTCAAGTCAGTCCATCTTGAAGGTTTTTATTATTTACTTGAACGGCCTCGTTGGTTCTCTCTCTGTGTGTGTGTGTGTGTGTGGTGGTTGTGTGTGTGTGTGTGTGTACTTGCGAAGCCCCCCCCCCCCCCCCCTCTTATTTCCCTTAAGTGTTAACCCCCAAACCCTTCTCATGTCTTCCTGTGTCTCCCGGTGTGTCTGTGTCTCCCGGTGTGTCTGTGTCTCCCGGTGTGTCTGTGTCTCCCGGTGTGTCTGTGTCTCCCGGTGTGTCTGTGTCTCCCGGTGTGTCTGTGTCTCCCGGTGTGTCTGTGTCTCCCGGTGTGTCTGTGTCTCCCGGTGTGTCTCTGTGTCTCCCGGTGTGTCTCTGTGTCTCCCGGTGTGTCTCTGTGTCTCCCGGTGTGTCTCTGTGTCTCCCGGTGTGTCTCTGTGTCTCCCGGTGTGTCTGTGTGTCTCCCGGTGAGTCTCCCGGTGTGTCTCCCGGTGTGTCTCCCGGTGTGTCTCCCGGTGTGTCTCCCGGTGTGTCTCCCGGTGTGTCTCCCGGTGTGTCTCCCGGTGTGTCTCCCGTTGTGTCTGTGTGTCTCTCTGTGTCTCCCGGTGTCTGTGTCTCTCTGTGTCTCCCGGTGTCTGTGTCTCTCTGTGTCTCCCTGTGTCTCCCTGTGTCTGTGTCTCCCTGTGTCTGTGTCTCTCTGTGTCTCCCTGTGTCTGTGTCTGTCTGTCTCTCTGTGTCTCCCTGTGTCTGTGTCTCTCTGTGTCTCTCTGTGTCTCCCTGTGTCTGTGTCTCTCTGTGTGTCTGTGTCTCGCCCCCGTGTGTGTCTGTCTCTTCCGGTGTCTCTTCCGGTGTGTCTCCCGGTGTGTCTGTGTGTCTCCCGGTGTGTCTGTGTGTCTCCCGGTGTGTCTCCCGGTGTGTCTGTGTGTCTCCCGGTGTGTCTGTGTGTCTCCCGGTGTGTCTGTGTGTCTCCCGGTGTGTCTGTGTGTCTCCCGGTGTGTCTGTGTGTCTCCCGGTGTGTCTGTGTGTCTCCCGGTGTGTCTGTGTGTCTCCCGGTGTGTCTGTGTGTCTCCCTGTGTGTCTGTGTGTCTCCCTGTGTCTGTGTCTCGCCCCCGTGTGTGTCTGTCTCTTCCGGTGTGTCTCCCGGTGTGTCTGTGTCTCCCGGTGTGTCTGTGTCTCCCCGTCTGTGAGTGGTGTGAGCCTCGTTGTCAAGTGAGCTTGGTGAGAGAGGGAGACGTGAGCTTTGTTCCGAGTCCTGACCGCACAGTGTGATGTGTAAAAGGTTGACGCTGTTTCAGCTCCTTCATCTGTTGTGGCTCAGATGACTGTTACAGACAGAACCACAGACGGTCTGTCTGTAGTTGTCCGCAGACCTGTAGTCCTTTTATGTCACTGACCGAAAAAGACTATGACCGCAATGTCGGTGAGATTCACAGGTCCTAAAGTGAATGCTAATTAATAGGATGGTGCTGACCACAGACGGACAGGTAAGTGTGTGAAGTGGATTCAAGACAGTTGTGTGTCTCAGTGATGATCCAAGCAGAACAACAATGCCATTACGACAGTAGACCACGGACAGTGAATGTTTCTGCATTAGGACAGTAGACCAGGACAGTAGACCAGGACAGTAGACCAGGACAGTGAATAGACCAGGACAGTAGACCACGGACAGTAGACCAGGACAGTGAATAGACCAGGACAGTAGACCACGGACAGTGAATAGACCAGGACAGTAGACCACGGACAGTAGACCAGGACAGTGAATGTTTCTGCATTAGGACAGTGGACCGGGACAGTGGACCATAGACCGGGACAGTGGACCATAGACCGGGACAGTGGACCATAGACCAGGACAGTAGACCAGGACAGTGGACCAGGACAGTGAAGGGGTTTAGATTCGTCAGTTCGGCTGATAATTATTAACTCGCATTTATAAATAAAGCACTATCTGATCCTGGTGTCAAATGCAGAAATGGCTTTTTCATGAAAAATGTATTGCATATTTATTTAGTCAGTACAAATTGTGTGTTGGCTAGTTCAGTCAGGTGAATGATTTGTAGGCTTAGAGTTGGGGGCGTTGTCTAGAATTTGAGCCGGGTGGGGGTGGGGGGCGGAGTCTAGATTTGAGCCAGGTGGAGGTGGGGGAGTAGTCTATAATTGAGCCAGGTGGGGGAGTAGTCTAGAATTTGAGCCAGGTGGGGGCGTAGTCTAGAATTTGAGCCAGGTGGGGGTGGGGGAGTAGTCTAGAATTGAGCCAGGTGGAGGTGGAGGGCGTAGTCTAGAATTGAGCCAGGTGGGGGCGTAGTCTAGAATTTGAGCCAGGTGGGGGTAGGGGCGTAGTCTAGAATTTGAGCCAGGTGAGGGCGTAGTCTAGAATTGAGCCAGGTGGGGGCGTAGTCTAGATTTGAGCCAGGTGGAGGTGGGGGCATAGTCTAGAATTGAGACGGGTGGGGGGCATAGTCTAGAATTGAGACGGGTGGGGGGCGTAGTCTAGAATTGAGACGGGTGGGGGGCGTAGTCTAGAATTGAGACGGGTGGGGGGCGTAGTCTAGAATTGAGACGGGTGGGGGGCGTAGTCTAGAATTGAGACGGGTGGGGGGCGTAGTCTAGAATTGAGACGGGTGGGGGGCGTAGTCTAGAATTGAGACGGGTGGGGGGCGTAGTCTAGAATTGAGACGGGTGGGGGGCGTAGTCTAGAATTGAGACGGGTGGGGGGCGTAGTCTAGAATTGAGACGGGTGGGGGGCGTAGTCTAGAATTGAGACGGGTGGGGGGCGTAGTCTAGAATTGAGACGGGTGGGGGGCGTAGTCTAGAATTGAGACGGGTGGGGGGCGTAGTCTAGAATTGAGACGGGTGGGGGCGTAGTCTAGATTTGAGCCGGGTGGGGGGCGTAGTCTAGGTGGGGGTGGGGGGCGTAGTGTAGATTTGAGCCAGGTGGGGGTGGGGGGCGTAGTCTAGATTTGAATCAGGTGGGGGTGTAGTCTAGGTGGGGGTGGGGGGCGTAGTCTAGATTTGAGCCAGGTGGGGGTGGGGGGCGTAGTGTAGATTTGAGCCAGGTGGGGGGTGTAGTCTAGATTTGAGCCAGGTGGGGGTGGGGGGCGTAGTGTAGATTTGAGCCAGGTGGGGGGCGTAGTGTAGATTTGAGCCAGGTGGGGGGCGTAGTGTAGATTTGAGCCAGGTGGGGGGCGTAGTGTAGATTTGAGCCGGGTGGGGGGCGTAGTGTAGATTTGAGCCGGGTGGGGGGCGTAGTGTAGATTTGAGCCGGGTGGGGGGCGTAGTCTAGATTTGAGCCGGGTGGGGGGCGTAGTCTAGATTTGAGCCGGGTGGGGGGCGTAGTCTAGATTTGAGCCGGGTGGGGGCGTAGTCTAGTTGGGGGTGGGGGCGTAGTCTAAGTGGGGATGTAGTCTAGAATTGAGCCAGGTTTGGGGGGGGGGGGGGCGTAGTCTAGGAGGGGGTGTAGTCTAGAATTGAGCCAGGTGGGGGCGTAGTCTAGTTGGGGGTGGGGGCGTAGTCTAAGTGGGGGTGTAGTCTAGAATTGAGACAGGTGGGGGCGTAGTCTAGAATTGAGACAGGTGGGGGCGTAGTCTAGAATTGAGACGGGTGGGGGCGTAGTCTAGAATTGAGACGGGTGGGGGCGTAGTCTAGAATTGAGACGGGTGGGGGGCGTGGTCTAGAATTGAGACGGGTGGGGGGCGTAGTCTAGAATTGAGACGGGTGGGGGGCGTAGTCTAGAATTGAGACGGGTGGGGGGCGTAGTCTAGAATTGAGACGGGTGGGGGGCGTAGTCTAGATTTGAGACGGGTGGGGGTGGGGGCGTAATCTAGGTGGGGGTGGGGGTGTAGTCTAGATTTGAGCCGGGTGGGGGGCGTAGTCTAGATTTGAATCAGGTGGGGGTGTAGTCTAGGTGGGGGTGGGGGGCGTAGTCTAGATTTGAGCCAGGTGGGGGTGGGGGGCGTAGTCTAGATTTGAGCCAGGTGGGGGTGGGGGGCGTAGTCTAGATTTGAGCCAGGTGGGGGTGGGGGGCGTAGTCTAGATTTGAGCCAGGTGGGGGGCGTAGTGTAGATTTGAGCCAGGTGGGGGGTGTAGTGTAGATTTGAGCCAGGTGGGGGGCGTAGTCTAGATTTGAGCCGGGTGGAGGTGGGGGTGTAGTCTAGAATTGAGCCAGGTTTGGGGGGGGGGGGCGTAGTCTAGAATTGAGCCAGGTTTTTGGGGGGGGGGGGGCGTAGTCTAGGAGGGGGTGTAGTCTAGAATTGAGCCAGGTTGGGGGGGGGGGTGTAGTCTAGAATTGAGCCAGGTTTGGGCGTAGTCTAGGAGGGGGTGTAGTCTAGAATTGAGCCAGGTTGGGGGGGGTGTAGTCTAGAATTGAGCCAGGTTTGGGGGGGGGGGCGTAGTCTAGGAGGGGGTGTAGTCTAGGAGGGGGTGTAGTCTAGAATTGAGCCAGGTTGGGGGGGGTGTAGTCTAGAATTGAGCCAGGGGGTGAGCGTAGTCTAGTTGGGGGTGGGGGCGTAGTCTAAGTGGGGGTGGGGGTGTAGTCTAGAATTGAGCCAGGTGGGGGGGTGGGGGGGGGGATCTCTGTCCCGTCCTCAGGTCTCTAACCTTCCACCTGTCTCTTCCAGGTAAGGCTGTGATGGCTCCTAACCTCATGTCTGTTGACTCGTTTGGGAGAGACAGGACAGTCTATCAGGAGCACGCCAGACAGAGAAGGATCGCTGAACGGGAAGCCAGACGGTACGATGCTACTTTAAATATCAATATTCAGTCAGTTTAAATGTTTGTTTTATTTATTTTATTTCCCCTTTATTTAACCGGGTAGGCCACTTGAGAGCAAGTTCTCATTTACAATTGCGACCTGGCCAAGATAAAGCAAAGCAGTTCGACAGATACAACGACACAGAGTTACACATGGAATAAAACAAAACATACAGTCAATAATACAGTAGAAAAAAAGTCTATATACAGTGTGTGCAAATCGCGTGATGAGGTAAGGCAATACATAGTTTCGCTACTATGGTCTATGTTGAGGTGAGGGCTTTCTATCAGGAGAACTCCAGATGGGAGGATTACAGAGCGGGAGACACGAGGGTACTACCCTTAGCTGACGTTCTAATCCCAAATGGCACACTATTCCCTATATAGTGCACTACTTTAGACCAGAGCCTTATGGCACCCTATTCCCTATATAGTGCACTACTTTAGAACAGAGCCCTATGGCACCCTATTCCCTATATAGTGCACTACTTTAGACCAGAGCCTTATGGCACCCTATTCCCTATATAGTGCACTACTTTAGAACAGAGCCCTATGGCACCCTATTCCCTATATAGTGCACTACTTTAGACCAGGGCCTATAGGTGTCTAGCTGGAGCGCAGATAAAACATCTGAAATATCTGTTGAACCTCTCTGGGATATGTGGGACGGTGTCCCACCTGGCCAACATCCAGGGAAAAATGCAGAGCGCCAAATTCAAATAAATTCATTAAATCACACATGTAAGATAGCAAATTAAAGATACACTCGTTGTGAATCCAGCCAACATGTCAGATTTAAAAAAGGCTTTTCAGGGTGAAAGCAAACGATGCTATTATCTGAGGATCGCACCTTCATAAGCTAAGAGAGAGAACATTTCAACCCTGCAGGCGCGACAAAACGCAGAAATAAAAATATAATTCATGCCTTACCTTTGACGAGCTTCTTCTGTTGGCACTCCAATATGTCCCATAAACGTCACAAATGGTCCTTTTGCTCGATTAATTCCGTCTATATATATCCAAAATGTTTATTTATTTGGTGCGTTTGATCCAGAAAAACACAGTTTCCAACTTGCGCTACGCTACGTGACTACAAAATATCTCAAAAGTTACCTGTAAACTTTGCCAAAACATTTCAAACTACTTTTGTAATACAACTTCAGGTATCACTGGTGACATCCAGTGGAAGCGATAGGAACTGCAGGAAGGTCCCTGAGAAATCTGGATTCCCAATGAAATCTCATTGAAAAAAGTGACCTAAAAAAAAAAAAATCTGAATGGTTTGTCCTCGGGGTTTCGCCTGCTACATAAGTTCTGTTATACTCACAGACATGATTCAAACAGTTTTAGAAACTTCAGAGTGTTTTATATCCAAATCTACTAATAATATGCATATCTTGTCTTCTGGGGATGAGTAGCAGGCAGTTGAATTTGGGCATGCATTTCATCCGGATGTGAAAATACTGCCCCCTTTCACCAAGAAGTTAAACAGAACTATGCTGTCCTCTAGTGTTGAATTGTAGTTATCCCATGTTGAATGTACTCATCATATCAAACATGCTGTGAATACAACCCTCCTCTACCATAGACTTCTCCCCTTGGGGTGTGTCTCATTATACAACCCCCCCTACCATAGACTTCTCCCCTTGGGGTGTGTCTCATTATACAACCCCCCCTACCATAGACTTCTCCCCTTGGGGTGTGTCTCATTATATAACCCCCCCTACCATAGACTTCTCCCCTTGGGGTGTGTCTCATTATACAACCCTCCCCTACCATAGACTTCTCCCCTTGGGGTGTGTCTCATTATACAACCCCCTACCATAGTCTTGTCCCCTTGGGGTGTGTCTCATTATACAACCCCCTACCATAGTCATGTCCCCTTGGGGTGAGTCCCAATAGTCTGAAGCGCCTCTGTCTCCTTTATCTGCTCTGATGTGAAAGAGCTGGATTGGTGAAAGTCGATAGCTGGTAGGCGTCCATCACTGAAAGAGAGGTCGTCACTACATTATCGATAGCAGTTCTGAACGACCCAAATGGGTTTTATCACTACAACAATGTCAAACCAAAAATAAGTTGAACCATTTTGTTGCAGAGGGATTTATCATTGAAAAGTTGAGTATTGCTTTTTAAATGCTGAAGGTATCTCCAGACTTACTTATGCGGCCCAGTGCCCTACACGCGGCCCAGTCCCCTACGCGCGGCCCCTACATGCGGCCCAGTCCCCTACACGCGGCCCCTACACGCGGCCCAGTGCCCTACACGCGGCCCAGTGCCCTGCACGCGGCCCGGTGCCTTGCACGCGGCCCGGTCCCCTGCACGCGGCCCAGTCCCCTACACGCGGCCCCTACACGCGGCCCAGTGCCCTACATGCGGCCCAGTGCCCTACACGCACTCTCACCTACACGCGGCCCGGTGCCCTACACGCGGCCCGGTGCCCTACACGCGGCCCCTACACGCGGCCCAGTGCCCTACATGCGGCCCAGTGCCCTACACGCACTCTCACCTACACGCGGCCCGGTGCCCTACACGCGGCCCGGTGCCCTACACGCGGCCCGGTGCCCTACACGCGGCCCCTACACGCGGCCCAGTGCCCTACATCTTGATAACAAAATAGGTAGTGGTTGACCAGATGCTTTTCAACTTCATCTGGAAAAATCGTACACATTATATTAGGAAATCGGCGTTATTAACACATGAATATGGTGGTCTCAATTTGTTTTTTTAGATTTTCCTACTTTGAATAATGCTTTTAAGATAAATTGGATAGATAAATGTTTTTTTTGAAAGAATCCAACTTCAATTTTGAAATTTCATCCCTCGTATCTCCTCCCGTTTTGGCGACTTCAATTGTGTTGCTTTGTAACTGTAACATTGATTTGATTCCTGCAAAAATTGATCTGCTTTTCACAGACAAGTATTCTTAGCCTGGTCATTAATATATAAACACAATTTTCCTCCACATAGGTATTTAATTTGGAACAATAAGGATATTTTGAATAGAAACAAGTCTTTATTTTCTAAGAATTAGTTCAATAAATCATATCCTGCTGGTGAGTCAACTTTTTAATGCAGAAAGACTTGTTACTCAATTATGAGGAATTTTTATCTCGGTACAAATATCCCTGTTACACCTAGAGAGTTCGTCTTTGATGCTATTCCATCTGGAACTCTCATGTTGTATAGAGGTGCAGCCAGACCTCACCTTGTTGACCTGCCCTCCTAGAGAGTTCTCCATAGTCTCTGATACTATTCCATCTGGACCTCTCATGTTGTATAGAGGTGCAGCCAGACCTCACCTTGTTGACCTGCCCTCCTAGAGAGTTCTCCATAGTCTCTGATGCTGTTCCATCTGGACCTCTCATGTTGTATAGAGGTGCAGCCAGACCTCACCTTGTTGACCTGCCCTCCTAGAGAGTTCTCCATAGTCTCTGATAATATTCCATCTGGAACTCTCATGTTGTATAGAGGTGCAGCCAGACCTCACCTTGTTGACCTGCCCTCCTAGAGAGTTCTCCATAGTCTCTGATGCTGTTCCATCTGGAACTCTCATGTTGTATAGAGGTGCAGCCAGACCTCACCTTGTTGACCTGCCCTCCTAGAGAGTTCTCCATAGTCTCTGATGCTGTTCCATCTGGACCTCTCATGTTGTATAGAGGTGTAACCAGACCTCACCTTGTTGACCTGCCCTCCTAGAGAGTTCTCCATAGTCTCTGATGCTGTTCCATCTGGACCTCTCATGTTGTATAGAGGTGTAACCAGACCTCACCTTGTTGACCTGCCCTCCTAGAGAGTTCTCCATAGTCTCTGATGCTGTTCCATCTGGACCTCTCATGTTGTATAGAGGTGTAACCAGACCTCACCTTGTTGACCTGCCCTCCTAGAGAGTTCTCCATAGTCTCTGATGCTGTTCCATCTGGACCTCTCATGTTGTATAGAGGTGTAACCAGACCTCACCTTGTTGACCTGCCCTCCTAGAGAGTTCTCCATAGTCTCTGATGCTGTTCCATCTGGACCTCTCATGTTGTATAGAGGTGTAACCAGACCTCACCTTGTTGACCTGCCCTCCTAGAGAGTTCTCCATAGTCTCTGATGCTGTTCCATCTGGACCTCTCATGTTGTATAGAGGTGTAACCAGACCTCACCTTGTTGACCTGCCCTCCTAGAGAGTTCTCCATAGTCTCTGATGCTGTTCCATCTGGACCTCTCATGTTGTATAGAGGTGTAACCAGACCTCACCTTGTTGACCTGCCCTCCTAGAGAGTTCTCCATAGTCTCTGATGCTGTTCCATCTGGACCTCTCATGTTGTATAGAGGTGTAACCAGACCTCACCTTGTTGACCTGCCCTCCTAGAGAGTTCTCCATAGTCTCTGATGCTATTCCATCTGGACCTCTCATGTTGTATAGAGGTGTAACCAGACCTCACCTTGTTGACCTGCCCTCCTAGAGAGTTCTCCATAGTCTCTGATGCTGTTCCATCTGGACCTCTCATGTTGTATAGAGGTGCAGCCAGACCTCACCTTGTTGACCTGCCCTCCTAGAGAGTTCTCCATAGTCTCTGATGCTGTTCCATCTGGACCTCTCATGTTGTATAGAGGTGCAGCCAGACCTCACCTTGTTGACCTGCCCTCGCTTAATCCAGTTGACTCTCCAATAGGGAAACTATGTTTCTCCTTGTTCCCTCAGAACAACAGATATGTGCTTTATTTCAACGGGAGATTGTATCCATTCCTTATGTCACAACTTCACTATCTGGTGGGGGGGGGGGGTCTGGTTATTACCACACATATACCTGCTTGTTAACAAAGTCAGAGGTCTCTTTTCAGAATGATCCATAAGTATTACACTGCCTTTCATTAACATTGATTGTCATTTTTGTGTTGAGCATCCAGAAACAAGTTTTGTATTTATTTTGGCATTGTCTACATGTAAAACAATTATGGAAAGATATTCAGTTTTATAAATGTTAATTGTCTTGATGACTTTTGACTTAAAAAAAAATAAAAATACAAAGTCTTGTGTGATTGGCTGAAGTTGTTTGTGGGTGTGTCTAGAACGCGGCGGCGGCAGGCGCGGGAGCAGAACGGGAAGAGGGCAGAGCATCTAGAGGGGCTGTCCTCCGACGATGAGGAGACATCAACTGACCTCACATCATACTGTCTGGAGAGAGGTACCTTCAGACCCTCTCACCTCCAGACCCTTCTACCCTCTCACCTCCAGACCCTTCTACCCTCTCACCTCCAGACCCTTCTACCCTCTCACCTCCAGACCCTTCTACCCTCTCACCTCCAGACCCTTCTACCCTCTCACCTCCAGACCCTTCTACCCTCTCACCTCCAGACCCTTCTACCTTCAGACCCTCTCACCACCTTCAGACCCTCTCACCACCTTCAGACCCTTCTACTTTCTCACCTTCAGACCCTTCTACCCTCTCACCTTCAGACCCTTCTACCCTCTCACCTTCAGGCCCTCTCACCTTCAGACCCTCTCACCACCTTCAGACCCTTCTACCGTCTCACCACCTTCAGACCCTCTCACCTTCAGACCCTTCTACCCTCTCACCTTCAGACCCCCTCACCTTCAGACCCCCTCACCTTCAGACCCCCTCACCTTCAGACCCCCTCACCTTCAGACCCTCTCACCACCTTCAGACCCTCTCACCACCTTCAGACCCTTCTACCCTCTCACCTTCAGACCGTCTCACCACCTTCAGACCCTTCTACCACCTCCAGACCCTTCTACCCTCTCACCTTCAGACCCTCTCACCACCTTCAGACCCTTCTACCACCTCCAGACCCTTCTACCCTCTCACCTTCAGACCCTTCTACTCTCTCACCTTCAGACCCTTCTACCTTCTCACCTTCAGACCCTTCTACCTCCAGACCCTTCTACCCTCTCACCTTCAGACCCTTCTACCCTCACCTTCAGACCCTTCTACCCTCACCTTCAGACCCTTCTACCCTCTCACCTTCAGACCCTTCTACCCTCTCACCTTCAGACCCTTCTACCCTCTCACCTTCAGACCCTTCTACCCTCTCACCTTCAGACCCTTCTACCCTCTCACCTTCAGACCCTTCTACCCTCTCACCTTCAGACCCTTCTACCCTCTCACCTTCAGACCCTTCTACCCTCTCACCTTCAGACCCTTCTACCTTCTCACCTTCAGACCCTTCTACCTCCAGACCCTTCTACCCTCTCACCTTCAGACCCTCTCACCACCTTTAGACCCTTCTACCACCTCCAGACCCTTCTACCCTCTCACCTTCAGACCCTTCTACCTTCTCACCTTCAGACCCTTCTACTCTCTCACCTTCAGACCCTTCTACCTTCTCACCTTCAGACCCTTCTACCTCCAGACCCTTCTACCCTCTCACCTTCAGACCCTTCTACCCTCTCACCTTCAGACCTTTATACCCTCTCACCTTCAGACCCTTCTACCCTCTCACCTTCAGACCCTTCTACCCTCTCACCTTCAGACCCTTCTACCCTCTCACCTTCAGACCCTTCTACCTTCTCACCTTCAGACCCTTCTCACCTTCAGACCCTTCTCACCTTCAGACCCTTCTACCTCCAGACCCTTCTACCCTCTCACCTTCAGACCCTCTCACCACCTTCAGACCCTCTCACCACCTTCAGACCCTTCTACCACCTCCAGACCCTTCTACCCTCTCACCTTCAGACCCTTCTACCTTCTCACCTTCAGACCCTTCTACTCTCTCACCTTCAGACCCTTCTACCTCCATACCCTTCTACCCTCTCACCTTCAGACCCTTCTACCCTCTCACCTTCAGACCCTTCTACCCTCTCACCTTCAGACCCTTCTACCCTCTCACCTTCAGACCCTTCTACCCTCTCACCTTCAGACCCTTCTACCTTCTCACCTTCAGACCCTTCTACCCTCTCACCTTCAGACCCTTCTACCTTCTCACCTTCAGACCCTTCTACCTCCAGACCCTTCTACCCTCTCACCTTCAGACCCTTCTACCTTCTCACCTTCAGACCCTTCTACCCTCTCACCTTCAGACCCTTCTACCCTCTCACCTTCAGACCCTTCTACCTCCAGACCCTTCTACCTTCTCACCTTCAGACCCTTCTACCTTCTCACCTTCAGACCCTTCTACCTCCAGACCCTTCTACCTTCTCACCTTCAGACCCTTCTACCTTCTCACCTTCAGACCCTTCTACCCTCTCACCTTCAGACCCTTCTACCTCCAGACCCTTCTACCCTCTCACCTTCAGACCCTTCTACCTCCAGACCCTTCTACCCTCTCACCTTCAGACCCTTCTACCTTCTCACCTTCAGACCCTTCTACCCTCTCACCTTCAGACCCTTCTACCTCCAGACCCTTCTACCCTCTCACCTTCAGACCCTTCTACCTCCAGACCCTTCTACCTTCTCACCTTCAGACCCTTCTACCTCCAGACCCTTCTACCCTCTCACCTTCAGACCCTTCTACCTTCTCACCTTCAGACCATTCTACCCTCTCACCTTCAGACCCTTCTACCCTCTCACCTTCAGACCCTTCTACCTCCAGACCCTTCTACCCTCTCACCTTCAGACCCTTCTACCCTCTCACCTTCAGACCCTTCTACCTCCAGACCCTTCTACCTTCTCACCTTCAGACCCTTCTACCTTCTCACCTTCAGACCTTTCTCCCATCTCACCTTCAGACCATTCTACCCTCTCACCTTCAGACCCTTCTACCTCCAGACCCTTCTACCCTCTCACCTTCAGACCCTTCTACCTCCAGACCCTTCTACCCTCTCACCTTCAGACCCTTCTACCTTCTCACCTTCAGACCCTTCTCCCATCTCAC
This sequence comes from Oncorhynchus mykiss, assembly GCF_057628025.1. Classification (NCBI taxonomy): domain Eukaryota; kingdom Metazoa; phylum Chordata; class Actinopteri; order Salmoniformes; family Salmonidae; genus Oncorhynchus; species Oncorhynchus mykiss. Next base: position 3,031,402 of record NC_143050.1, read on the forward strand.
CTTCAGACCCTTCTCCCATCTCACCTTCAGACCCTTCTACCCTCTCACCTTCAGACCCTTCTACCTCCAGACCCTTCTACCCTCTCACCTTCAGACCCTTCTACCTTCTCACCTTCAGACCCTTCTCCCATCTCACCTTCAGACCCTTCTACCCTCTCACCTTCAGACCCTTCTACCCTCTCACCTCCAGACCCTTCTACCCTCTCACCTTCCTTCTCACCTTCAGACCCTTCTACCCTCTCACCTCCAGACCCTTCTACCTTCTCACCTTCCTTCTCACCTGCAGACCCTTCTACCGTCTCACCTCCAGACCCTTCTACCTTCTCACCTTCCTTCTCACCTTCAGACCCTTCTACCCTCTCACCTCCAGACCCTTCTACCTTCAGACCCTTCTACCTTCTCAGACCCTTGTTTAGTGTGATATGTTGATCCTGTTTATCCCCAGATCGTATAGTGTGATATGTTGATCCCCAGATCGTATAGTGTGATATGTTGATCCTGTTTATCCCCAGATCGTATTGTGTGATATGTTGATCCTGTTTATCCCCAGATCGTATAGTGTGATATGTTGATCCTGTTTATCCCCAGATCGTATAGTGTGATATGTTGATCCCCAGATCGTATAGTGTGATATGTTGATCCCCAGATCGTATAGTGTGATATGTTGATCCCCAGATCGTAGAGTGCGATATGTTGATCCTGTTTATCCCCAGATCGTATAGTGTGATATGTTGATTCTGTTTATCCCCAGATCGTATAGTGTGATATGTTGATCCTGTTGATCCCCAGATCGTATAGTGTGATATGTTGATCCTGTTGATCCCCAGATCGTATAGTGCGATATGTTGATCCTGTTGATATCCAGATCGTATAGTGCGACATGTTGATCCTGTTGATCCCCAGATCGTATAGTGTGATATGTTGATCCTGTTGATCCCCAGATCGTATAGTGTGATATGTTGATCCTGTTGATCCCCAGATCGTATAGTGTGATATGTTGATCTTGTTGATCCCCAGATCGTATAGTGTGATATGTTGATCCTGTTGATCCCCAGATCGTATAGTGTGATATGTTGATCCTGTTGATCCCCAGATCGTATAGTGTGATATGTTGATCCTGTTTATCCCCAGATCGTATAGTGTGATATGTTGATCCTGTTGATCCCCAGATTGTATAGTGTGATATGTTGATCCCCAGATCGTATAGTGTGATATGTTGATCCTGTTTATCCCCAGATCGTATAGTGTGATATGTTGATCCTGTTTATCCCCAGATCGTATAGTGCGATATGTTGATCCCCAGATCGTATAGTGTGATATGTTGATCCTGTTTATCCCCAGATCGTATAGTGTGATATGTTGATCCTGTTTATCCCCAGATCGTATAGTGTGATATGTTGATCCTGTTTATCCCCAGATCGTATAGTGTGATATGTTGATCCTGTTTATCCCCAGATCGTATAGTGTGATATGTTGATCCTGTTGATCCCCAGATCGTATAGTGCGATATGTTGATCCTGTTTATCCCCAGATCGTATAGTGTGATATGTTGATCCTGTTTATCCCCAGATCGTATAGTGCGATATGTTGATCCTGTTGATCCCCAGATCGTATAGTGTGATATGTTGATCCTGTTGATCCCCAGATCGTATAGTGTGATATGTTGATCCCCAGATCGTATAGTGTGATATGTTGATCCTGTTTATCCCCAGATCGTATAGTGTGATATGTTTATCCCCAGATCGTATAGTGTGATATGTTGATCCTGTTTATCCTCAGATCGTATAGTGTGATATGTTGATCCTGTTTATCCCCAGATCGTATAGTGTGATATGTTGATCCTGTTGATCCCCAGATCGTATAGTGTGATATGTTGATCCTGTTGATCCCCAGATCGTATAGTGTGATATGTTGATCCTGTTTATCCCCAGATCGTATAGTGTGATATGTTTATCCCCAGATCGTATAGTGTGATATGTTTATCCCCAGATCGTATAGTGTGATATGTTTATCCCCAGATTGTATAGTGTGATATGTTGATCCTGTTTATCCCCAGATCGTATAGTGTGATATGTTTATCCCCAGATTGTATAGTGTGATATGTTGATCCTGTTTATCCCCAGATCGTATAGTGTGATATGTTGATCCTGTTTATCCCCAGATCGTATAGTGTGATATGTTGATCCTGTTTCTCCCCAGATCGTATAGTGCGTGAGAGTAAGAAGGTGTTTGAAGATGTGCTGGAGGACTTCCATTCTCTGGACAGTATCAAGAGTCGTTTTGAGGTGTGGCGACATCTCTACTTCACCTGCTACAGAGATGCTTACATAGGACTGTGTCTGCCCAAATTATTCAACCCCCTAGTACGACTACAGCTCATCACATGGAGCCCTCTACAGGTACGTGATAAGGTAGTTTGTGTGTGTGGGGACGGCCAAAACTGGCCACAATTTTAATTTGACACACACACACAAGTAAACAAAACACATCTCTGTCTCTCTCTCTCTTGTCTCTCTCTCTCTTGTCTCTCTCTCTCGGTCTCTCTCTCTCGGTCTCTCTCTCTCGGTCTCTCTCTCCCTGTCTCTCTCTCGGGTCTCTCTCTCCCTGTCTCTCTCTCTCTCTCTCTCTCTCTCTCTCTCTAGGAGAAGTGTGCTAACTTCGAGTACATGTTGTGGTTTGAGTCGTTGTTGTTCTATGGCTGTGAGGAGCAGAGTGGGATGAAGAAAGGAGACGTGGACATCAACCTACTGCCGGCTATAGTGGAGAGGGTTATACTGCCAAAACTAGCAGGTAACACATCAACCTGTCTGTTATAGTGGAGAGAGTTATACTGCCAAAACTAGCAGGTAACACATCAACCTGTCTGTTATAGTGGAGAGGGTTATACTGCCAGACTAGCAGGTAACACATCAACCTGTCTGTTATAGTGGAGAGAGTTATACTGCCAGACTAGCAGGTAACACATCAACCTGTCTGTTATAGTGGAGAGGGTTATACTGCCAGACTAGCAGGTAACACATCAACCTGTCTGTTATAGTGGAGAGGGTTATACTGCCAGACTAGCAGGTAACACATCAACCTGTCTGTTATAGTGGAGAGAGTTATACTGCCAGACTAGCAGGTAACACATCAACCTGTCTGTTATAGTGGAGAGAGTTATACTGCCAGACTAGCAGGTAACACATCAACCTGTCTGTTATAGTGGAGAGAGTTATACTGCCAGACTAGCAGGTAACACATCAACCTGTCTGTTATAGTGGAGAGAGTTATACTGCCAGACTAGCAGGTAACACATCAACCTGTCTGTTATAGTGGAGAGAGTTATACTGCCAGACTAGCAGGTAACACATCAACCTACTGTCTGTTATAGTGGAGAGGGTTATACTGCCAGACTAGCAGGTAACACATCAACCTGTCTGTTATAGTGGAGAGAGTTATACTGCCAGACTAGCAGGTAACACATCAACCTGTCTGTTATAGTGGAGAGAGTTATACTGCCAGACTAGCAGGTAACACATCAACCTGTCTGTTATAGTGGAGAGAGTTATACTGCCAAAACTAGCAGGTAACACATCAACCTGTCTGTTATAGTGGAGAGGGTTATACTGCCAGACTAGCAGGTAACACATCAACCTGTCTGTTATAGTGGAGAGAGTTATACTGCCAGACTAGCAGGTAACACATCAACCTGTCTGTTATAGTGGAGAGAGTTATACTGCCAGACTAGCAGGTAACACATCAACCTGTCTGTTATAGTGGAGAGGGTTATACTGCCAGACTAGCAGGTAACACATCAACCTGTCTGTTATAGTGGAGAGAGTTATACTGCCAAAACTAGCAGGTAACACATCAACCTGTCTGTTATAGTGGAGAGGGTTATACTGCCAGACTAGCAGGTAACACATCAACCTACTGTCTGTTATAGTGGAGAGGGTTATACTGCCAGACTAGCAGGTAACACATCAACCTGTCTGTTATAGTGGAGAGAGTTATACTGCCAGACTAGCAGGTAACACATCAACCTACTGTCTGTTATAGTGGAGAGAGTTATACTGCCAGACTAGCAGGTAACACATCAACCTGTCTGTTATAGTGGAGAGAGTTATACTGCCAGACTAGCAGGTAACACATCAACCTACTGTCTGTTATAGTGGAGAGGGTTATACTGCCAGACTAGCAGGTAACACATCAACCTACTGTCTGTTATAGTGGAGAGGGTTATACTGCCAGACTAGCAGGTAACACATCAACCTGTCTGTTATAGTGGAGAGAGTTATACTGCCAGACTAGCAGGTAACACATCAACCTACTGTCTGTTATAGTGGAGTGGGTTATACTGCCAGACTAGCAGGTAACACATCAACCTGTCTGTTATAGTGGAGAGGGTTAAACTGCCAGACTAGCAGGTAACACATCAACCTAATGTCTGTTATAGTGGAGAGAGTTATACTGCCAGACTAGCAGGTAACACATCAACCTGTCTGTTATAGTGGAGAGGGTTATACTGCCAGACTAGCAGGTAACACATCAACCTACTGTCTGTTATAGTGGAGAGAGTTATACTGCCAGACTAGCAGGTAACACATCAACCTACTGTCTGTTATAGTGGAGAGGGTTATACTGCCAGACTAGCAGGTAACACATCAACCTACTGTCTGTTATAGTGGAGAGGGTTATACTGCCAGACTAGCAGGTAACACATCAACCTACTGTCTGTTATAGTGGAGAGAGTTATACTGCCAGACTAGCAGGTAACACATCAACCTGTCTGTTATAGTGGAGAGGGTTATACTGCCAGACTAGCAGGTAACACATCAACCTGTCTGTTATAGTGGAGAGAGTTATACTGCCAGACTAGCAGGTAACACATCAACCTACTGTCTGTTATAGTGGAGAGAGTTATACTGCCAGACTAGCAGGTAACACATCAACCTGTCTGTTATAGTGGAGAGGGTTATACTGCCAGACTAGCAGGTAACACATCAACCTGTCTGTTATAGTGGAGAGAGTTATACTGCCAGACTAGCAGGTAACACATCAACCTACTGTCTGTTATAGTGGAGAGGGTTATACTGCCAGAATAGCAGGTAACACATCAACCTACTGTCTGTTATAGTGGAGAGAGTTATACTGCCAAAACTAGCAGGTAACACATCAACCTGTCTGTTATAGTGGAGAGGGTTATACTGCCAGACTAGCAGGTAACACATCAACCTACTGTCTGTTATAGTGGAGAGAGTTATACTGCCAGACTAGCAGGTAACACATCAACCTGTCTGTTATAGTGGAGAGAGTTATACTGCCAGACTAGCAGGTAACGCATCAACCTACTGTCTGTTATAGTGGAGAGGGTTATACTGCCAGACTAGCAGGTAACACATCAACCTACTGTCTGTTATAGTGGAGAGAGTTATACTGCCAGACTAGCAGGTAACACATCAACCTACTGTCTGTTATAGTGGAGAGGGTTATACTGCCAGACTAGCAGGTAACACATCAACCTGTCTGTTATAGTGGAGAGAGTTATACTGCCAGACTAGCAGGTAACACATCAACCTACTGTCTGTTATAGTGGAGAGGGTTATACTGCCAGACTAGCAGGTAACACATCAACCTACTGTCTGTTATAGTGGAGAGAGTTATACTGCCAGACTAGCAGGTAACACATCAACCTGTCTGTTATAGTGGAGAGAGTTATACTGCCAGACTAGCAGGTAACACATGAACCTGTCTGTTATAGTGGAGAGGGTTATACTGCCAGACTAGCAGGTAACACATCAACCTGTCTGTTATAGTGGAGAGGGTTATACTGCCAGACTAGCAGGTAACACATCAACCTGTCTGTTATAGTGGAGAGAGTTATACTGCCAGACTAGCAGGTAACACATCAACCTGTCTGTTATAGTGGAGAGAGTTATACTGCCAGACTAGCAGGTAACGCATCAACCTACTGTCTGTTATAGTGGAGAGGGTTATACTGCCAGACTAGCAGGTAACACATCAACCTACTGTCTGTTATAGTGGAGAGAGTTATACTGCCAGACTAGCAGGTAACACATCAATCAGCCTGTCTGTTATAGTGGAGAGAGTTATACTGCCAGACTAGCAGGTAACACATCAACCTGTCTGTTATAGTGGAGAGAGTTATACTGCCAGACTAGCAGGTAACACATCAACCTACTGTCTGTTATAGTGGAGAGAGTTATACTGCCAGACTAGCAGGTAACACATCAACCTGTCTGTTATAGTGGAGAGGGTTATACTGCCAGACTAGCAGGTAACACATCAACCTACTGTCTGTTATAGTGGAGAGAGTTATACTGCCAGACTAGCAGGTAACGCATCAACCTGTCTGTTATAGTGGAGAGAGTTATACTGCCAGACTAGCAGGTAACGCATCAACCTACTGTCTGTTATAGTGGAGAGGGTTATACTGCCAGACTAGCAGGTAACACATCAACCTACTGTCTGTTATAGTGGAGAGAGTTATACTGCCAGACTAGCAGTTAACACATCAACCTACTGTCTGTTATAGTGGAGAGGGTTATACTGCCAGACTAGCAGGTAACACATCAACCTGTCTGTTATAGTGGAGAGAGTTATACTGCCAGACTAGCAGGTAACACATCAACCTGTCTGTTATAGTGGAGAGGGTTATACTGCCAGACTAGCAGGTAACACATCAACCTGTCTGTTATAGTGGAGAGAGTTATACTGCCAGACTAGCAGGTAACACATCAACCTACTGTCTGTTATAGTGGAGAGGGTTATACTGCCAGACTAGCAGGTAACACATCAACCTGTCTGTTATAGTGGAGAGGGTTATACTGCCAGACTAGCAGGTAACGCATCAACCTACTGTCTGTTATAGTGGAGAGGGTTATACTGCCAGACTAGCAGGTAACACATCAACCTGTCTGTTATAGTGGAGAGGGTTATACTGCCAGACTAGCAGGTAACACATCAACCTACTGTCTGTTATAGTGGAGAGAGTTATACTGCCAGACTAGCAGGTAACACATCAACCTACTGTCTGTTATAGTGGAGAGAGTTATACTGCCAGACTAGCAGGTAACACATCAACCTGTCTGTTATAGTGGAGAGGGTTATACTGCCAGACTAGCAGGTAACACATCAACCTGTCTGTTATAGTGGAGAGAGTTATACTGCCAGACTAGCAGGTAACACATCAACCTACTGTCTGTTATAGTGGAGAGGGTTATACTGCCAGACTAGCAGGTAACACATCAACCTACTGTCTGTTATAGTGGAGAGGGTTATACTGCCAGACTAGCAGGTAACACATCAACCTGTCTGTTATAGTGGAGAGGGTTATACTGCCAGACTAGCAGGTAACACATCAACCTGTCTGTTATAGTGGAGAGAGTTATACTGCCAGACTAGCAGGTAACACATCAACCTACTGTCTGTTATAGTGGAGAGGGTTATACTGCCAGACTAGCAGGTAACACATCAACCTACTGTCTGTTATAGTGGAGAGAGTTATACTGCCAGACTAGCAGGTAACACATCAACCTGTCTGTTATAGTGGAGAGGGTTATACTGCCAGACTAGCAGGTAACACATCAACCTACTGTCTGTTATAGTGGAGAGAGTTATACTGCCAGACTAGCAGGTAACACATCAACCTACTGTCTGTTATAGTGGAGAGAGTTATACTGCCAGACTAGCAGGTAACACATCAACCTGTCTGTTATAGTGGAGAGAGTTATACTGCCAGACTAGAAGGTAACACATCAACCTGTCTGTTATAGTGGAGAGAGTTATACTGCCAGACTAGCAGGTAACACATCAACCTGTCTGTTATAGTGGAGAGGGTTATACTGCCAGACTAGCAGGTAACACATCAACCTGTCTGTTATAGTGGAGAGAGTTATACTGCCAGACTAGCAGGTAACACATCAACCTGTCTGTTATAGTGGAGAGGGTTATACTGCCAGACTAGCAGGTAACACATCAACCTGTCTGTTATAGTGGAGAGAGTTATACTGCCAGACTAGCAGGTAACACATCAACCTACTGTCTGTTATAGTGGAGAGGGTTATACTGCCAGACTAGCAGGTAACACATCAACCTACTGTCTGTTATAGTGGAGAGGGTTATACTGCCAGACTAGCAGGTAACACATCAACCTGTCTGTTATAGTGGAGAGAGTTATACTGCCAGACTAGCAGGTAACACATCACCCTGTCTGTTATAGTGGAGAGGGTTATACTGCCAGACTAGCAGGTAACACATCAACCTGTCTGTTATAGTGGAGAGGGTTATACTGCCAGACTAGCAGGTAACACATCAACCTGTCTGTTATAGTGGAGAGGGTTATACTGCCAGACTAGCAGGTAACACATCAACCTGTCTGTTATAGTGGAGAGGGTTATACTGCCAGACTAGCAGGTAACACATCAACCTGTCTGTTATAGTGGAGAGAGTTATACTGCCAGACTAGCAGGTAACACATCAACCTGTCTGTTATAGTGGAGAGAGTTATACTGCCAGACTAGCAGGTAACACATCAACCTGTCTGTTATAGTGGAGAGGGTTATACTGCCAGACTAGCAGGTAACACATCAACCTGTCTGTTATAGTGGAGAGGGTTATACTGCCAGACTAGCAGGTAACACATCAACCTGTCTGTTATAGTGGAGAGGGTTATACTGCCAGACTAGCAGGTAACACATCAACCTGTCTGTTATAGTGGAGAGGGTTATACTGCCAGACTAGCAGGTAACACATCAACCTGTCTGTTATAGTGGAGAGAGTTATACTGCCAGACTAGCAGGTAACACATCAACCTACTGTCTGTTATAGTGGAGAGGGTTATACTGCCAGACTAGCAGGTAACACATCAACCTGTCTGTTATAGTGGAGAGGGTTATACTGCCAGACTAGCAGGTAACACATCAACCTGTCTGTTATAGTGGAGAGAGTTATACTGCCAGACTAGCAGGTAACACATCAACCTGTCTGTTATAGTGGAGAGAGTTATACTGCCAGACTAGCAGGTAACACATCAACCTGTCTGTTATAGTGGAGAGAGTTATACTGCCAGACTAGCAGGTAACACATCAACCTGTCTGTTATAGTGGAGAGGGTTATACTGCCAAAACTAGCAGGTAACACATCAACCTGTCTGTTATAGTGGAGAGAGTTATACTGCCAGACTAGCAGGTAACACATCAACCTACTGTCTGTTATAGTGGAGAGAGTTATACTGCCAGACTAGCAGGTAACACATCAACCTGTCTGTTATAGTGGAGAGAGTTATACTGCCAGACTAGCAGGTAACACATCAACCTACTGTCTGTTATAGTGGAGAGAGTTATACTGCCAGACTAGCAGGTAACACATCAACCTGTCTGTTATAGTGGAGAGGGTTATACTGCCAAAACTAGCAGGTAACACATCAACCTACTGTCTGTTGTAGTGGAGAGGGTTATACTGCCAGACTAGCAGGTAACACATCAACCTACTGTCTGTTATAGTGGAGAGAGTTATACTGCCAGACTAGCAGGTAACACATCAACCTGTCTGTTATAGTGGAGAGGGTTATACTGCCAGACTAGCAGGTAACACATCAACCTGTCTGTTATAGTGGAGAGGGTTATACTGCCAGACTAGCAGGTAACACATCAACCTGTCTGTTATAGTGGAGAAAGTTATACTGCCAGACTAGCAGGTAACACATCAACCTACTGTCTGTTATAGTGGAGAGAGATTTAGTTATAACACATTCTCCATTTGGTCTGGGACATCAGAAATTAATTTCTTACGGTCTCCCCCTCTCCGTCTCTCTTGTCTCTCTCTCTTTCTCTCTCTCTCTCTCTCTGCAGTGCTAGCTGAGCAGGTGTGGGATCCTCTGTCCTGTAGTCAGACAACCAGGCTGGTGAGCTTCGTGACCAGACTCCTTAGAGGATACCCTACTGTTCTGAATGGAGACAACAGGAACACACAGGTTAGTACACACACACACACACCCTACTGTTCTGAATGGAGACAACAGGAACACACAGGTTAGTGTACACACACACACAAACACACACACACACCCTACTGTTCTGAATGGCGACAACAGGAACACACAGGTTAGTACACACACACACACACACACACACACACACACACACACACACACACACACACACACCCTGCTGTTCTGAAGTCCCTCGGCTGCCTAGAATTAAAATAGTTTTTTGTTGTTGTAACCATTTCATGTTTTTAATGATTGGTTCTGACAGAGTAAAGCTCAAACCAGGTTTATTCACCCACTGGGTCAAAGTCATGTTTACACAAGTACATATATTTATACCCTCCTATGAGGCAGAGTCTAGACACATCCAGACAGCCAATACGTCTCTGTTGCTAGGCAGGAATTTAGGTGGTCCTTGTCACCTGACCTGACCTCGGCCCATATTCCTCACTCCTCCCGACTCCACGGCTGTCCTTCCTTATCGGTGTCTGAACCCAGACTGTTGCCCTTTGACCCTCTCCATAGGACATATTTGACCGTGACGTGTTCTGACAGAATGTTAACGTTCCCCTTTCTCTGTAACATCGGTTCACCTTCACTCAACCCTTATTATACATGTGAAGACATCAATATGTTCTAGTTTGGTAACATAAATATATTCCAAGCTAGATACCCGCTCTCCCTCACCCCTCCCTCCCTCCCTCTCTCTCTCACCCTCACCCCTCTCTCTCACCCACCCCTCTCTCCCCTCTCTCTCACCCTCACTCTCACCCTCTCACCTGTCTTTCCCTCCTCCAGGAGTTTCTGAAGACCATCGTATTGAGGACCAGAAGGACCCTGGATGATGATGTGTTCTTACCTCTTTACCCCAAGAAGTGAGTCACAAACACCGTTCTCTACTTGTCCTTCTAAAAATTCCTTTCTGGTGCAGTTTTTGGTCCCCCCCAGTCCTACACAGCTGATTCAAATAATCAACTCATCAAGCTAGGGGGAAATAAACTGACCGTGCACCCAGGGCGGGTCCCAGGACTGAGTTTGGGGGAAAACTCTGGCCTAACCCATTATGACACAGTGAGGAAAGAGAGAAATACACTATTCAATGTCTGAGAAGCCATTCGATTGGTTAGAGGAAGTCTGTTTTTTTTTGGTGTCTTCCAGCGTGTTGGAGAATAAGAACAGTGGTCCCTACCTCTTCTTCCAGAGGCAGTTCTGGTCCTGTGTCAAGGTAAGGGAAAGGTTACCAGAACCACGGCTCTAATGGGACATCGTTTAACTAGGCTCATATTGCAACCTTTTGAGTGAGATTTTGTGTTTGTTTGTATTAGTTGTATCGGTAGGAGATGTACATTCTTCATGGTCACCTCGCTTTAAAAAAACAAAAACGTCCTAATTTTCTAGGAGGCTAAAACGATGATTTGGTTAAACCGTATAATACATGATCCTCCTAATTCCTCTAATTAAAGCGTCTCCCTGCCTGTATCTGTTTTTACGGGGGCCTGCTGCGACGAGAGCCACTTGTTTCACTGGGGCCTGCTGCCTTCTGTATACCACCCAATACCTTGTCACAACACAACTGATTGGCTCAAATTTATTAAGACGGAAAGAAATTCCACATTGAAATGCATTCCAGGTGACTAACCCATGAAGCTGGTTGAGAGAATGCCTTGATGACAGCTTTGCACACTCTTGGCAAAGGGTGACTACTTTGAAGAATCTCAAATATAAAATATATTTAGATTTGTTTTAACACTTTTTTTGGTTACTATGTGATTCCATGTGTTATTTCACAGTTTTGATGTCTTCACTATTATTCTACAATGTAGAAAATAGTAAAAATAAAGAAACTCTGGAATGAGTAGGTGTTCTAAAACTCTGGAATGAGTAGGTGTTCTAAAACCCTGGAATGAGTAGGTGTTCTAAAACCCTGGAATGAGTAGGTGTTCTAAAACCCTGGAATGAGTAGGTGTTCTAAAACCCTGGAATGAGTAGGTGTTCTAAAACCCTGGAATGAGTAGGTGTTCTAAAACCCTGGAATGAGTAGGTGTTCTAAAACCCTGGAATGAGTAGGTGTTCTAAAACCCTGGAATGAGTAGGTGTTCTAAAACCCTGGAATGAGTAGGTGTTCTAAAACCCTGGAATGAGTAGGTGTTCTAAAACCCTGGAATGAGTAGGTGTTCTAAAACCCTGGAATGAGTAGGTGTTCTAAAACCCTGGAATGAGTAGGTGTTCTAAAACCCTGGAATGAGTAGGTGTTCTAAAACCCTGGAATGAGTAGGTGTTCTAAAACCCTGGAATGAGTAGGTGTTCTAAAACCCTGGAATGAGTAGGTGTTCTAAAACCCTGGAATGAGTAGGTGTTCTAGAACCCTGGAATGAGTAGGTGTTCTAGAACCCTGGAATGAGTAGGTGTTCTAGAACCCTGGAATGAGTAGGTGTTCTAAAACCCTGGAATGAGTAGGTGTTCTAAAACCCTGGAATGAGTAGGTGTTCTAAAACCCTGGAATGAGTAGGTGTTCTAAAACCCTGGAATGAGTAGGTGTTCTAAAACCCTGGAATGAGTAGGTGTTCTAAAACCCTGGAATGAGTAGGTGTTCTAAAACCCTGGAATGAGTAGGTGTTCTAAAACCCTGGAATGACTAGGTGTTCTAAAACCCTGGAATGACTAGGTGTTCTAAAACCCTGGAATGAGTAGGTGTTCTAAAACCCTGGAATGAGTAGGTGTTCTAGAACCCTGGAATGAGTAGGTGTTCTAAAACCCTGGAATGAATAGGTGTTCTAAAACCCTGGAATGACTAGGTGTTCTAGAACCCTGGAATGAGTAGGTGTTCTAAAACCCTGGAATGAGTAGGTGTTCTAAAACCCTGGAATGAGTAGGTGTTCTAAAACCCTGGAATGAATAGGTGTTCTAAAACCCTGGAATGAGTAGGAGTTCTAGAACCCTGGAATGAGTAGGTGTGTCCAAACTTTTGACTGGTACTGTATTTAAGTGCAACATGCAACAATTTCAAAGATTTTACAGAGTTACAGTTCATTAGAAGGAAATCATTCAATTGTAATAAATCAATTAGGCCTAATCGATGGATGTCACATGACTGGGCAGAGACACAGCCATGGGTAGGCTTTGGAGTCGCCCCCCCCCCCCCACTGGGGAGTCCCCTATACTGACAACCCCTATACTGACAGCTGTCTGGGTTCAGGGCAAAACAGTTTCTTCGCCCTTCTGACAGTTGTTCGAGTCTTGTCTCCTTGGTGTGTCATCTGCCTTGTCTCTAAAACTAAGAGCATTGTATTTGGTCCAAATCATTCCTTAAGTTCTAGACCTCAGCTTAATCTGGTGATGAATGATGTGGAGTGTTGAACAAGTTGAGGAGACTAAATTACTTGGTGTTACCTTAGATTGTAAACTGTCATGGTCAGAACATATCTATTCAATGGTTGTAAAGATGGGGAGAGGTCTGTCTGTAATAAAGCCCTGCTTTTTTGAATAGGTCTGCTTTTGCAACAGCTAATGGGGATCCTAATAAAATACCAAATTAGGCCTCAAAACATAAAAAATATATATTGTGTTACCAGTTGCTAGGTAACATATATTGACTCTCCCCATTTAGTTGCTAGGTAACAGATATTGACTCTTCCCCATCTCTAGTTGCTAGGTAACAGATATTGACTCTCTCTCCCTCCTCTAGTTGCTAGGTAACAGATATTGACTCCCCCCTAGTTGCTAGGTAACAGATATTGACTCCCTCTCCCTCCTCTAGTTGCTAGGTAACATCCTCCAGTGGAGTGGTGTATTGTCTGGTTCCACGGTGAGGGAGTTGGCTCTGGACTCCACCCTGAACAGATACATCCTGTCGGCCCTACAGAACGCTGAGGCTGGGGAAGACAGCGTACTGAAGAGTCAGAGGGTACGCAGACACACACACACCTTGTTCCTGAGGAATCCCACCTCTACCTTGTCCATGTTTTAAGATTACTTTAGTTCAACATGTTTCTGTTGGGGTGTCTGTCTCTCTGTGTCTGTCGGGCTGTCTGTCTCTCTGTGTGTCTGTTTGGCTGGCTGTGTGTCTGTTTGGCTGGCTGGCTGTCTGTGTGTCTGTTGGGCTGTCTGTCTCTGTGTGTCTGTCGGGCTGGCTGTCTGTCGGGCTGGCTGTCTGTCGGGCTGGCTGTCTGTCGGGCTGGCTGTCTGTCGGGCTGGCTGTCTGTCGGGCTGGCTGTCTGTCGGGCTGGCTGTCTGTCGGGCTGGCTGGCTGTCTGTCGGGCTGGCTGTCTGTCGGGCTGGCTGTCTGTCGGGCTGGCTGTCTGTCTGTCGGGCTGGCTGTCTGTCTGTCGGGCTGGCTGTCTGTCGGGCTGTCTGTCTCTGTGTGTCTGTCGGGCTGTCTGTCTCTGTGTGTCTGTCGGGCTGGCTGTCTGTGTGTCTGTTTGGCTGTCTGTGTGTCTGTCTGTGTGTCTGTCTCTGTGTGTCTGTCGGGCTGTCTGTCTGTCTCTGTGTGTCGGGCTGGCTGGCTGTCTGTGCGTCTGTCGGTCTGCGTACCCTGTGTGTGTGTAGGTGGTGGAGTGTTTCCCAGCCCAGTGGTTTGTAGGGTTGAAAGGTCAGCAGACCCTGCCTCAGCTGGAGCCCTTCTGTCGTTACCTCACGCACCTGGCCTCTGCTCTGCTGAGAGGTTCTCTGGGGGGGTCCGACATCGACAAGAGGAACGCCAAGTACGTGATTACATGTTATAAATGCTTTTTTAAAGAGGTTATAGGCACATTATGGATGCTATATACCTGCACCAGCTCCCTACACTAGCGCCCTACACCACGGGCCAGCTCCCTACACTAGCGCCCTATACCACGGGCCAGCTCCCTACACTAGCGCCCTACACCACGGGCCAGCTCCCTACACTAGCGCCCTATACCACGGGCCAGCTCCCTACACTAGCGCCCTACACCACGGGCCAGCTCCCTACACTAGCGCCCTACACCACGGGCCAGCTACCTACACTAGCGCCCTACACCACGGGCCCGCTCCCTACACTAGCGCCCTACACCACGGGCCCGCTCCCTACACCAGCTCCCTACACCACGGGCCCGCTCCCTACACCAGCTCCCTACACTAGCGCCCTACACCACGGGCCAGCTCCCTACACTAGCGCCCTACACCACGGGCCCGCTCCCTACACCAGCTCCCTACACTAGCGCCCTACACCACGGGCCAGCTCCCTACACTAGCGCCCTACACCACGGGCCCGCTCCCTACACCAGCTCCCTACACTAGCGCCCTACACCACGGGCCCGCTCCCTACACTAGCGCCCTACACCACGGGCCCGCTCCCTACACCAGCTCCCTACACTAGCGCCCTACACCACGGGCCAGCTCCCTACACTAGCGCCCTACACCACGGGCCCGCTCCCTACACCAGCTCCCTACACTAGCGCCCTACACCACGGGCCAGCTCCCTACACTAGCGCCCTACACCACGGGCCAGCTACCTACACCACGGGCCAGCTCCCTACACCACGGGCCAGCTCCCTACACCACGGGCCAGCTCCCTACACCACGGGCCAGCTCCCTACACCACGGGCCAGCTCCCTACACCACGGGCCAGCTCCCTACACCACGGGCCAGCTCCCTACACCACGGGCCAGCTCCCTACACCACGGGCCAGCTCCCTACACCACGGGCCAGCTCCCTACACCACGGGCCAGCTCCCTACACCACGGGCCAGCTCCCTACACCACGGGCCAGCTACCTACACCACGGGCCAGCTCCCTACACCACGGGCCAGCTCCCTACACCACGGGCCAGCTCCCTACACCACGGGCCAGCTCCCTACACCACGGGCCAGCTCCCTACACCACGGGCCAGCTCCCTACACCACGGGCCAGCTCCCTACACTAGCGCCCAGCTCCCTACACTAGCGCCCAGCTCCCTACACTAGCGCCCAGCTCCCTACACTAGCGCCCAGCTCCCTACACTAGCGCCCAGCTCCCTACACTAGCGCCCAGCTCCCTACACTAGCGCCCAGCTCCCTACACTAGCGCCCAGCTCCCTACACTAGCGCCCAGCTCCCTACACTAGCGCCCAGCTCCCTACACTAGCGCCCAGCTCCCTACACTAGCGCCCAGCTCCCTACACTAGCGCCCAGCTCCCTACACTAGCGCCCAGCTCCCTACACTAGCGCCCAGCTCCCTACACTAGCGCCCAGCTCCCTACACTAGCGCCCAGCTCCCTACACTAGCGCCCAGCTCCCTACACTAGCGCCCAGCTCCCTACACTAGCGCCCAGCGCCCTACACCACGGGCCAGCTCCCTAAACTAGCACCCAGCTCCCTAAACTAGCACCCAGCTCCCTACACTAGCGCCCAGCGCCCTACACTAGTGCCCAGCTCCCTACACTAGCGCCCAGCGCCCTACACCACGGGCCAGCTCCCTAAACTAGTACCCAGCTCCCTACACTAGTACCCAGCTCCCTAAACTAGCACCCAGCTCCCTAAACTAGCGCCCAGCTCCCTACACTAGCGCCCAGCGCCCTACACTAGTGCCCAGCTCCCTACACTAGCGCCCAGCGCCCTACACCACGGGCCAGCTCCCTAAACTAGCACCCAGCTCCCTAAACTAGCACCCAGCTCCCTACACTAGCGCCCAGCGCCCTACACTAGTGCCCAGCTCCCTACACTAGCGCCCAGCGCCCTACACCACGGGCCAGCTCCCTAAACTAGTACCCAGCTCCCTAAACTAGCGCCCAGCTCCCTACACTAGCGCCCAGCGCCCTACACTAGTGCCCAGCTCCCTACACTAGCGCCCAGCGCCCTACACCACGGGCCAGCTCCCTAAACTAGTACCCAGCTCCCTACACTAGTGCCCAGCTCCCTACACTAGCACCCAGCTCCCTACACCACGGCCCAGCTCCCTAAACTAGCACCCAGCTCCCTACACCACTGCAGGCTAGCAGTGAGTTTCTAGATGTTTAATAGACTAGTTATAACTGTCTCTCCTTCTCTAGGGAGCAGATCAAGGAGGTGGTGAAGCTCTTAGCTCGGCTCAACGCTCTGGATCACCTCATCACCGTGGCAACGGAACACGGCATCAAGGACATCACACCTCTACTGGACTCCAAGTGACATCACTGCACCTCTGTGTGTGTGTGTGTGTGTGTGTGTGTGTGTGTGAGGACATCTGAACCCTGTTGTTGGGTCAAACTGCAAGGTTTATCATAATGGACTTTAGTGTGTGTCTGAGAGTGAGAGCTGGAGGTGTGTGTGTGTGTATATATTGTGAATATTGTACATGTGTGAAAATGTGTCGGGAGGACTAGGAGACTAAGAGCAGGTCTGTTAGATCAGGAGGACTACAGATCATCACACACTTCCTCATCTGGAAGTGCTCTACAGAGGAATTCTGGGAGATGTAGTTTCTCTCTACAGTCCCCAGATGGGAGTATTGCTACTTTCTACACCAGAACTAATTTAACCATAAACCATCACCTTCCCTCGTCACCTGAACTGAAAACTTCTAACACGGTGTTTTGTCTCATAGCATGACCCCTCTCGCTCTCTCCCGTCCTCCTCATGACGATCAGATTAATCCGCACGAAGAAGACGACTTTATTGTCCGATATAGACGAATGTCCAACGGACACTTGTCTTTTTATTTAAAACTGTCAGCTGTCCTCCTCGCCTCTCGTCTTCTCGTGTTTTACCCCCTGTGCCATGATTTCTCTGCTTCACTGATCCCAGATCAGCTTATTGGTTGTCGCCCTAATTTGAAAGGGTTGAATGTAACTGATCCTAGATCGGTATCTAGAGTCAACTTCATTCTGTTGACTGGTGTCACACGAACCGTTCTCCACCTCGACCCTCTGATTGGATGAGGATGTAGGAGGAAGGGTTTCTATTTTAAGTTGGCTGATTTTTGTGTACAATGTTTTTTGTTTTGAATAAAAAAATAGCTTTGGAATAAGATTTGTAGCTGTGTGAACCACGTGTCTGAGAGGAGGGAATGCTGACCTTCCTGTCCAGATATTGGATATTTTATTCACTACGATCTATAAGGAAACACTGATCCTAGAGCAGCGCTCCGCCTCAGATACATACAGCCTCTGGTTTTCATTGGCGCATTTCAAATGTCCTACTGTTCCCGTGTCTGTTGGGTCTGTCTAGTTCATAGGCTTCATTTACACAGGCAGCCCAATTCTAATATTTTATTAAACCATTATTGGTCTTTTTGACTAATTTAGATCGGCTCTGAGAAAGAGCTGATGTTAATTGGTCAAAAGACCAATAATGGTGAATTAAATATCATAAACCAATATGGGGCTACAGCGTAGCCTAGTGGTTAGAGCATCTGGGGCTGCAGGTAGCCTAGTCGTTAGAGTGGAGAGGAGGCAGGTAGCCTAGTGGTTAGAGCATCTGGGCCAGTAACTGAAAGGTTGCAAGATTGAATCCCTGAGTTGACAAGGTAAGAATCTGTTGTTCTGCCCCTGAACAAGGCAGTTTAACCCACTGTTCCCCTGAGAACAAGGCAGTTAACCCACTGTTCCCCCGAGAACAAGGCAGTTTAACCCACTGTTCCCCTGAGAACAAGGCAGTTTAACCCACTGTTCCCCCGAGAACAAGGCAGTTTAACCCACTGTTGCTAGACCTTCATTGAAAATTAGAATTTGTTCTCAACTGACTTGCCTAGTTAAATAAAGGTTAAATTATAAAAATGGTGAAATAAATATCAGAATCGGGCTGCCTCAAACGTGCACACTCACTCTGCCCAGAGTTGGTGAAAATGTGATTTGCTTTATGTTACTAAATACATTTTACCAAGGCAAATGGGAGTATTCATGATCTGCACCATTGTGGGGTATTTCTCCAACATTAGGTCATCTGATGACCTATAATACATCTAATAAACACCAAGCTCTGTTGTCCTGACCTCTGGTAATAAACACCCAGCTCTGTTGATGTCCTGACCTCTGGTAATAAACGCCAAGCTCTGTTGATGTCCTGACCTCTGTTGATGTCCTGACCTCTGGTAATAAACACCAAGCTCTGTTGATGTCCTGACCTCTGGTAATAAACACCAAGCTCTGTTGATGTCCTGACCTCTGGTAATAAACACCCAGCTCTGTTGATGTCCTGACCTCTGGTAATAAACACCAAGCTCTGTTGATGTCCTGACCTCTGGTAATAAACACCCAGCTCTGTTGATGTCCTGACCTCTGGTAATAAACACCCAGCTCTGTTGATGTCCTGACCTCTGGTAATAAACACCAAGCTCTGTTGATGTCCTGACCTCTGGTAATAAACACCCAGCTCTGTTGATGTCCTGACCTCTGGTAATAAACACCAAGCTCTGTTGATGTCCTGACCTCTGGTAATAAACACCAAGCTCTGTTGATGTTCTGACCTCTGGTAATAAACACCAAGCTCTGTTGATGTCCTGACCTCTGGTAATAAACACCCAGCTCTGTTGATGTCCTGACCTCTGGTAATAAACACCAAGCTCTGTTGATGTCCTGACCTCTGTTGATGTCCTGACCTCTGGTGATAAACACCAAGCTCTGTTGATGTTCTGACCTCTGGTAATAAACACCAAGCTCTGTTGATGTTCTGACCTCTGGTAATAAACACCAAGCTCTGTTGATGTCCTGACCTCTGGTAATAAACACCCAGCTCTGTTGATGTCCTGACCTCTGGTAATAAACACCAAGCTCCGTTGATGTCTTGACCTCTGGTAATAAACACCAAGCTCTGTTGATGTCCTGACCTCTGGTAATAAACACCCAGCTCTGTTGATGTCCTGACCTCTGGTAATAAACACCAAGCTCTGTTGATGTCCTGACCTCTGGTAATAAACACCCAGCTCTGTTGATGTCCTGACCTCTGGTAATAAACACCAAGCTCTGTTGATGTCCTGTCCCCATGCTCCACCAACCAGGGCCTGTCTTCATGCTGCACCAACCAGGGCCTGTCCCCATGCTGCACCAACCAGGGCCTGTCCCCATGCTCCACCAACCAGGCCTTGTCTTCATGCTCCACCAACCAGGGCCTGTCCCCATGCTCCACCAACCAGGGCCTGTCCCCATGCCCCACCAACCAGGCCTTGTCTTCATGCTGCACCAATCAGGACCTGTCTTCATGCTGCACCAACCAGGCCCTGTCCCCATGCTCCACCAACCAGGGCCTGTCCCCATGCTCCACCAACCAGGCCTTGTCCCCATGCTCCACCAATCAGGGCCTGTCTTCATGCTCCACCAACCAGGGCCTGTCCCCATGCTCCACCAACCAGGGCCTGTCCCCATGCTCCACCAACCAGGCCTTGTCCCCATGCTCCACCAATCAGGGCCTGTCTTCATGCTCCACCAACCAGGCCCTGTCCCCATGCTCCACCAACCAGGGCCTGTCCCCATGTTGCACCAAACAAGCCTTGTCTTCATGCTGCACCAATCAGGGCCTTGTCCCCATGCTGCACCAACCAGGGCCTGTCTTCATGCTCCACCAATCAGGGCCTGTCTTCATGCTCCACCAACCAGGCCCTGTCCCCATGCTCCACCAACCAGGGCCTGTCTTCATGCTGCACCAACCAGGCCCTGTCCCCATGCTCCACCAACCAGGCCCTGTCCCCATGCTCCACCAACCAGGCCTTGTCTTCATGCTCCACCAACCAGGGCCTGTCCCCATGCTCCACCAACCAGGGCCTGTCTTCATACTCCACCAATCAGGGCCTGTCTTCATGCTGCACCAACCAGGCCCTGTCCCCATGCTCCACCAACCAGGGCCTGTCTTCATGCTCCACCAATCAGGGCCTGTCTTCATGCTCCACCAACCAGGCCCTGTCCCCATGCTCCACCAACCAGGGCCTGTCTTCATGCTCCACCAATCAGGGCCTGTCTTCATGCTCCACCAACCAGGGCCTGTCCCCATGCTCCACCAACCAGGGCCTGTCCCCATGCTTCACCAACCAGGGCCTGTCCCCATGCTCCACCAACCAGGACCTGTCTTCATGCTTCACCAACCAGGGCCTGTCCCCATGCTTCACCAACCAGGGCCTGTCCCCATGCTTCACCAACCAGGGCCTGTCCCCATGCTTCACCAACCAGGGCCTGTCCCCATGCTTCACCAACCAGGGCCTGTCCCCATGCTTCACCAACCAGGGCCTGTCCCCACGCTCCACCAACCAGGGCCTGTCCCCACGCTTCACCAACCAGGGCCTGTCCCCACGCTTCACCAACCAGGGCCTGTCCCCACGCTTCACCAACCAGGGCCTGTCCCCATGCTCCACCAACCAGGGCCTGTCTTCATGCTCCACCAACCAGGGCCTGTCTTCATGCTTCACCAACCAGGGCCTGTCCCCATGCTCCACCAACCAGGGCCTGTCCCCATGCTTCACCAACCAGTGCCTGTCCCCATGCTTCACCAACCAGGGCCTGTCCCCATGCTTCACCAACCAGGTCCTGTCCCCATGCTCCACCAACCAGGACCTGTCTTCATGCTTCACCAACCAGGGCCTGTCCCCATGCTCCACCAACCAGGGCCTGTCCCCATGCTTCACCAACCAGGGCCTGTCCCCATGCTTCACCAACCAGGGCCTGTCCCCATGCTTCACTAACCAGGGCCTGTCCCCATGCTTCACCAACCAGGGCCTGTCCCCATGCTTCACCAACCAGGGCCTGTCCCCATGCTTCACCAACCAGGGCCTGTCCCCATGCTCCACCAACCAGGGCCTGTCCCCATGCTTCACCAACCAGGGCCTTGTCTTGGTTCAAGTCTGGATTTGAAATAAACATTAAAGAATAGGTGATATGCACATCCTAAACTTGAGTATAAACAGAATATTTCCTACTTTATTAAAGTAGCTCCCTAGACCTCTGTTTGTTTATCTTGTTCTATTTCCATATTGTGTGTGTGTGTGTGTGGCCCCCTCTGTAAAGGTTAATTCTATATCCTGTCTGTCATAAGTGCTGTAGTCCATGTACAGTAGTTGTTGCTGTAAATAAACCTAGCTTTTCAGGATGTCGACTCCATTGAGTTTGTTCCGATGCCTCAGTCATAATAGTAACCAATTCTATGATAGTAACACTGCGGGGTTTATTAAATAGAATGACATATTATGAATAATTTAAAATATTATTTTGTGTTCAGAATGCCTGTCTGTGACAGAACATGCTAATGATTGACAGTTATTGGCTCTTACTTCATATGGTGTTATGAAGTAAGTCACTACACTACAGTCATGTGCCCCTTGACCCCCGTTACAGTCATGACGTCACATGACTGACTGTAAGTCACCACACCACTGGTCGGACTAGTTACCCGACCCTCGAGGAAGTATGCTCTGTTCTCTTTAAGTCAGTAGTAAACAGATTCCATCTTGTCCTTTTTTCTCTCTCTAGCAATCTATCTTGTGTTCAATCAGGTAAGTTATTCAATAATAATTCAACAAATAATTTGTTTTATTCTATATTTTTCAATAATAACCTGGTTATTGAAATATACGGTTGACAATGAACATTTTCAGTTTCATTTACAGCAGAACCAACATGCGCTCATCAGTCAAACATTTTCATGGATAAGGTTGACTTATGGCCTTAGAAGATCACCTGTCATGTGATGTAAATCGTTGCCAGTCACATTCCATGAGGGTGTTTATGCTTCACGACACAGGTTCTAACGTAAAGATGTACTTACCGCTCAACTACTGGGATATCCGTTGGAACAACTGTTGGGACACTTTTACTGAAGGTAACACTTTAAAACCTCTTGAGCTAACAAAAACATGAATGGGCAGGCTAGAGGCTGTTTTTAAACCTCTCAAATAAAACACACTACAAGTCTGACTGGTTTGTTGTACATGATACTATTGTCGATACCAGACCTCCGACGCATCGCGCCAATAGATAAAGACCACTTGGTGGTACTTGTAACGTGGTTCACGGCGAGGATCGTGGATATATACGGTATTACATGACGGTGTCGTAACAGTTCCTGGAAAAGATGTATTGCCTCATAGAAGGTGCTGTAAAGGTCAACAGCTATACACGGAGTTCCGTGTGAGGTAGAGGGAAGATACCGTTTTAATCAGCTGTTCCGGGAGAATCCCAAAATATCGATTTATTTTGTAGGAATTGACATCAGCCCCTCCCAGACCTATAAAAAGGTCAAAATACAATAACATGTTTAAATGTGCGTGTGTTTGTTATATAATTATGGACACAAGTCGTACCAAACTAAGCGTCTGGGGCCGGTGAGTGTTATGACCGTGTGGACAGAGCGAGCCGACGCTACATTTTACATTTTAATTGAACAATTACTCCTAACTTCACAATACATTTGAACAGTATAAGACCAATAATCCTTAATATAAGGTCACGGAAACCCTCCGTTTGAAAGATTATTTGTAAAGGAAGGGGTAAAAGCCTTATTTATTCACAAAAGGATTGTTATGATGAATTTGAGCCCGCGCTGTGCCATTTCAGTAAACCTCACACAGATATGGACCAGTCCACTATACTACAGCTCTCAAGCGTTCTGTCTGTATCAGTGTTTACTCGTCTATTTTTCATGGCCTCCTCTATCCTTTCTTATAGCCACTTACATATAGGTGAATGTTAGGATGGCTGTGGACAGTTGGTACAGGACAGAGTATTTACACGCGTTAACAGTGTATCCATAGAAATCGAATTATATTTACAGGCACTGAGTTCTAATTTGATATGTATATAAATATATATATTTCTTTTTAAAACTGATGTAAATTCACTTTGTGCGAATAATAATAATTATTAAATATTGATGTTTAAATAATCGGAGGAATTTGTAACGGTTTAGGTGTTGTACCTAGCCCCCACCCCCTCCCCCACTCCAGTCACATTCCTGTTACCTTCAACTTTCTCTGATATGGTTTGAGAGATATCAAGTGATCATTTCCTTTATGGAACTGGTTTGTTATCAGGTTGTACTCAAAAGAGAGAAGACCAGGATGTCATTTTGTGGCCAAGGTTAATGAAGTATGTACCTATGACCTTTACACTGACAACACAAAGAAAACAGCATTGCGCTCAAAGTGACGTTCAGGACTTTAAAATAGTCAAATCTTTCTGTTTTTGGAATGTTGTACTTGTACTTGTCCCACAGTAAAACAGCACTACCTCCTAAAATGAGTCTCTCAGAGGTGAACGAGGCGGCCGCTGACGCAAACAGGCGTATCTTTGAGGACCGTGACGCTGTAAAAGAGGCCGAAAGGTGAGTGCAAAAAACAACGACGAGACAAGAGTTCGCTTGTGTACAGTTGATACTTAAAAAAAAAAAGTTTAATGCTTCTAATGCTATTCTTTAATAACTTGAGATTTCATCCATAATTATATAGTCATTAAATGAACGTCTCTCTTGTGCCTGTTGCGTCTATGGATTCAACTTACAACTTAAGAGACAAAGACAGGTAAGAGCATGAATGAGTTAATTGATCCTCCTGAGATTTTCCCACTGAACTAGTTTCTCTATCGATAGTCTAGATATTGAATCATAGACTCAGTATTCTACATCCCTGTGGGCCTGAATGTTCTGGTCTGGGTTTATCTAAAAGGCTCCATCAGAAGAGACCAGTCTCCCCTGTACCCAGCTGTCTGTCCATGAAGAGTGACTTTTCTATGGATGTACCTGTATTTTTCGGACCGGAGAGACCAGTCTCCCCTGTACCCAGCTGTCTGTCCATGAAGAGTGACCAGTCAGTGGATGTACCTGTATTTTTCGGACCGGAGAGACCAGTCTCCCCTGTACCCAGCTGTCTGTCCATGAAGAGTGACTGGTCTATGGATGTACCTGTATTTTTTGGACCGGAGAGACCAGTCTCCCCTGTACCCAGCTGTCTGTCCATGAAGAGTGACCAGTCAGTGGATGCACCTGTAATAACAGAACCAAAGTAAGCTGTATCTGTATGTGTTTCCGGGGCAACAATGTTAGCAGGGGGTTCAGGTAACCTAGCGGTTAGAGAGGCAAGCTAGCAACTGGACGATTGTTAGTTTGAATCCCGTGTCTGACAGTAAAAATCTAGCCTAAAGTGAGCTGGAAACTGGAAGGTTGCTGGTATAAAATTGTAGATGCCACATTCCGTTGTGTCCTTGAGCATGGTACTTTCCAGAGGCGCCAAGTGTAGAAATGATTGGCTAATTTGATAAAGAGTGCATAAAATATATCAAACAAATACTGAGCTATATTGTACACAAAAAAAACTTTGGAAAATTATATAATTTTATACTAATAAAAGTAATCTTTAAAAACAAACAAATTTAATCATATTTTTTCTCTCAAAAAGATAAGGGTCAAAATGATTAACCACCGCGGTTTTCAATACTACGGCACCCTCCCCCTTACGAGGATAATGTCCCGGAACCTTTTTCTAAAATGTTTAATCACATCCTTCTTTTTGAGGCTAAACCCACCAATCCAGGTGCTGTTTAGTAAACTGACCGGTTCTAATCCAGGTGCTGTTTAGTAACCTCCACTGACCGGTTCTAATCCAGGTGCTGTTTAGTAAACTGACCGGTTCTAATCCAGGTGCTGTGTATTAAACTGACCGGTTCTAATCCAGGTGCTGTTTAGTAACCTCCACTGACCGGTTCTAATCCAGGTGCTGTTTAGTAAACTGACCGGTTCTAATCCAGGTGCTGTTTAGTAACCTCCACTGACCGGTTCTAATCCAGGTGCTGTTTAGTAAACTGACCGGTTCTAATCCAGGTGCTGTGTATTAAACTGACCGGTTCTAATCCAGGTGCTGTTTAGTAACCTCCACTGACCGGTTCTAATCCAGGTGCTGTTTAGTAAACTGACCGGTTCTAATCCAGGTGCTGTGTATTAAACTGACCGGTTCTTATCCAGGTGCTGTTTAGTAAACTGACCGGTTCTAATCCAGGTGCTGTGTAGTAAACTCCACTGACCGGTTCTAATCCAGGTGCTGTGTAGTAAACTCCACTGACCGGTTCTAATCCAGGTGTTGTTTAGTAAACTCCACTGACCGGTTCTAATCCAGGTGCTGTGTATTAAACTGACCGGTTCTAATCCAGGTGCTGTTTAGTAAACTCCACTGACCGGTTCTAATCCAGGTGTTGTTTAGTAAACTCCACTGACCGGTTCTAATCCAGGTGCTGTGTAGTAAACTGACCGGTTCTAATCCAGGTGCTGTGTATTAAACTGACCGGTTCTAATCCAGGTGCTGGTTAGTAAACTCCACTGACCGGTTCTAATCCAGGTGCTGTTTAGTAAACTGACCGGTTCTAATCCAGGTGCTGTTTAGTAACCTCCACTGACCGGTTCTAATCCAGGTGCTGTGTATTAAACTGACCAGTTCTAATCCAGGTGCTGTGTAGTAAACTCCACTGACTGGTTCTAATCCAGGTGCTGTGTATTAAACTGACCAGTTCTAATCCAGGTGCTGTTTAGTAACCTCCACTGACCGGTTCTAATCCAGGTGCTGTGTAGTAACCTCCACTGACCGGTTCTAATCCAGGTGCTGTTTAGTAAACTGACCGGTTCTAATCCAGGTGCTGTGTAGTAAACTCCACTGACCGGTTCTAATCCAGGTGCTGTGTAGTAAACTGACCGGTTCTAATCCAGGTGCTGTGTAGTAAACTGACCGGTTCTAATCCAGGTGCTGTTTAGTAAACTGACCGGTTCTAATCCAGGTGCTGTGTAGTAAACTGACCGGTTCTAATCCCGGTGCTGTGTAGTAAACTGACCGGTTCTAATCCAGGTGCTGTGTATTAAACTGACCGGTTCTAATCCAGGTGCTGTGTAGTAAACTCCACTGACCGGTTCTAATCCAGGTGCTGTGTAGTAAACTGACCGGTTCTAATCCAGGTGCTGTGTATTAAACTGACCGGTTCTAATCCAGGTGCTGTGTAGTAAACTCCACTGACCGGTTCTAATCCAGGTGCTGTGTAGTAAACTGACCGGTTCTAATCCAGGTGCTGTGTAGTAAACTCTACTGACCGGTTCTAATCCAGGTGCTGTGTAGTAAACTGACCGGTTCTAATCCAGGTGCTGTGTATTAAACTGACCGGTTCTAATCCAGGTGCTGTGTAGTAAACTCCACTGACCGGTTCTAATCCAGGTGCTGTGTAGTAAACTGACCGGTTCTAATCCAGGTGCTGTGTAGTAAACTGACCGGTTCTAATCCAGGTGCTGTTTAGTAACCTCCACTGACCGGTTCTAATCCAGGTGCTGTTTAGTAAACTGACCGGTTCTAATCCAGGTGCTGTTTAGTAACCTCCACTGACCGGTTCTAATCCAGGTGCTGTTTAGTAAACTGACCGGTTCTAATCCAGGTGCTGTGTATTAAACTGACCGGTTCTAATCCAGGTGCTGTTTAGTAACCTCCACTGACCGGTTCTAATCCAGGTGCTGTTTAGTAAACTGACCGGTTCTAATCCAGGTGCTGTGTATTAAACTGACCGGTTCTTATCCAGGTGCTGTTTAGTAAACTGACCGGTTCTAATCCAGGTGCTGTGTAGTAAACTCCACTGACCGGTTCTAATCCAGGTGCTGTGTAGTAAACTCCACTGACCGGTTCTAATCCAGGTGTTGTTTAGTAAACTCCACTGACCGGTTCTAATCCAGGTGCTGTGTATTAAACTGACCGGTTCTAATCCAGGTGCTGTTTAGTAAACTCCACTGACCGGTTCTAATCCAGGTGTTGTTTAGTAAACTCCACTGACCGGTTCTAATCCAGGTGCTGTGTAGTAAACTGACCGGTTCTAATCCAGGTGCTGTGTATTAAACTGACCGGTTCTAATCCAGGTGCTGGTTAGTAAACTCCACTGACCGGTTCTAATCCAGGTGCTGTTTAGTAAACTGACCAGTTCTAATCCAGGTGCTGTTTAGTAACCTCCACTGACCGGTTCTAATCCAGGTGCTGTGTATTAAACTGACCAGTTC
The DNA here is from genome assembly GCF_057628025.1 of Oncorhynchus mykiss. Classification (NCBI taxonomy): domain Eukaryota; kingdom Metazoa; phylum Chordata; class Actinopteri; order Salmoniformes; family Salmonidae; genus Oncorhynchus; species Oncorhynchus mykiss. The sequence goes on from NC_143050.1 coordinate 3,059,289, forward strand.
TAATCCAGGTGCTGTGTAGTAAACTCCACTGACTGGTTCTAATCCAGGTGCTGTGTATTAAACTGACCAGTTCTAATCCAGGTGCTGTTTAGTAACCTCCACTGACCGGTTCTAATCCAGGTGCTGTGTAGTAACCTCCACTGACCGGTTCTAATCCAGGTGCTGTTTAGTAAACTGACCGGTTCTAATCCAGGTGCTGTGTAGTAAACTCCACTGACCGGTTCTAATCCAGGTGCTGTGTAGTAAACTGACCGGTTCTAATCCAGGTGCTGTGTAGTAAACTGACCGGTTCTAATCCCGGTGCTGTGTAGTAAACTGACCGGTTCTAATCCAGGTGCTGTGTATTAAACTGACCGGTTCTAATCCAGGTGCTGTGTAGTAAACTCCACTGACCGGTTCTAATCCAGGTGCTGTGTAGTAAACTGACCGGTTCTAATCCAGGTGCTGTGTATTAAACTGACCGGTTCTAATCCAGGTGCTGTGTAGTAAACTCCACTGACCGGTTCTAATCCAGGTGCTGTGTAGTAAACTGACCGGTTCTAATCCAGGTGCTGTGTAGTAAACTCCACTGACCGGTTCTAATCCAGGTGCTGTGTAGTAAACTGACCGGTTCTAATCCAGGTGCTGTGTATTAAACTGACCGGTTCTAATCCAGGTGCTGTGTAGTAAACTCCACTGACCGGTTCTAATCCAGGTGCTGTGTAGTAAACTGACCGGTTCTAATCCAGGTGCTGTGTAGTAAACTGACCGGTTCTAATCCAGGTGCTGTGTAGTAAACTCCACTGACCGGTTCTAATCCAGGTGCTGTGTAGTAAACTCCACTGACCGGTTCTAATCCAGGTGCTGTGTATTAAACTGACCGGTTCTAATCCAGGTGCTGTGTATTAAACTGACCGGTTCAAATCCAGGTGCTGTGTAGTAAACTGACCGGTTCTAATCCAGATGCTGTGTAGTAAACTCCACTGACCGGTTCTAATCCAGGTGCTGTGTAGTAAACTCCACTGACCGGTTCTAATCCAGGTGCTGTGTAGTAAACTCCACTGACCGGTTCTAATCCAGGTGCTGTGTAGTAAACTGACCGGTTCTAATCCAGGTGCTGTGTATTAAACTGACCGGTTCTAATCCAGGTGCTGTGTAGTAAACTCCACTGACCGGTTCTAATCCAGGTGCTGTGTAGTAAACTGACCGGTTCTAATCCAGGTGCTGTGTAGTAAACTGACCGGTTCTAATCCAGGTGCTGTGTAGTAAACTCCACTGACCGGTTCTAATCCAGGTGCTGTGTAGTAAACTGACCGGTTCTAATCCAGGTGCTGTGTAGTAAACTCCACTGACCGGTTCTAATCCAGGTGCTGTGTAGTAAACTCCACTGACCGGTTCTAATCCAGGTGCTGTGTATTAAACTGACCGGTTCTAATCCAGGTGCTGTGTATTAAACTGACCGGTTCAAATCCAGGTGCTGTGTAGTAAACTGACCGGTTCTAATCCAGATGCTGTGTAGTAAACTCCACTGACCGGTTCTAATCCAGGTGCTGTGTAGTAAACTCCACTGACCGGTTCTAATCCAGGTGCTGTGTAGTAAACTCCACTGACCGGTTCTAATCCAGGTGCTGTGTAGTAAACTGACCGGTTCTAATCCAGGTGCTGTGTAGTAAACTGACCGGTTCTAATCCAGGTGCTGTGTAGTAAACTCCAGGGGCCTCATTTATGACTATTGCGTAAATGTTACAATATTTCCGAAAAGAATACGTACGTAAAAAAATATATAGATATTTATAAATTTGGCGCACGTCATGTTTTTGTGTTATAAATCATATCTGTCGTAAAACACTGCGCGTGTGAATGAGCATTATATCTCCGACTAATTATTATTTTTTAACACACCTTTTATGGTGACAATAACACGCTTAATTTGCTGTAGGATTAGGATCTATTGGCCATTACACCGTGGCCGTTTCTATAAACAACAACAATCTGATCACATTTCTATAGAGCTGTGAGCAGAATGGTTTGGTGTGTTTACTTTCTCAAGCGAAACATGCATTCTGCTTATAATCTATCAATAAATCAAACGTTATTTGTCACATGCTTGGTAAACAACAGGTGTAGACTAACAGTGAAATGCTTGGTAACAACAGGTGTAGACTAACAACAACAGGTGTAGACTAACAACAACAGGTGTAGACTAACAGTGAAATGCTTGGTAACAACAGGTGTAGACTAACAGTGAAATGCCTGGTAAACAACAGGTGTAGACTAACAGTGAAATGCTTGGTAACAACAGGTGTAGACTAACAACAACAGGTGTAGACTAACAGTGAAATGCTTGGTAACAACAGGTGTAGACTAACAACAACAGGTGTAGACTAACAACAACAGGTGTAGACTAACAGTGAAATGCTTGGTAACAACAGGTGTAGACTAACAACAACAGGTGTAGACTAACAACAACAGGTGTAGACTAACAGTGAAATGCCTGGTAAACAACAGGTGTAGACTAACAGTGAAATGCTTGGTAACAACAGGTGTAGACTAACAACAACAGGTGTAGACTAACAGTGAAATGCTTGGTAACAACAGGTGTAGACTAACAACAACAGGTGTAGACTAACAACAACAGGTGTAGACTAACAGTGAAATGCTTGGTAACAACAGGTGTAGACTAACAACAACAGGTGTAGACTAACAACAACAGGTGTAGACTAACAGTGAAATGCCTGGTAAACAACAGGTGTAGACTAACAGGGAAATGCTTGGTAAACAACAGGTGTAGACTAACAACAACAGGTGTAGACTAACAGTGAAATGCTTGGTAACAACAGGTGTAGACTAACAACAACAGGTGTAGACTAACAACAACAGGTGTAGACTAACAGTGAAATGCTTGGTAAACAACAGGTGTAGACTAACAGGGAAATGCTTGGTAAACAACAGGTGTAGACTAACAGGGAAATGCTTGGTAAACAACAGGTGTAGACTAACAGGGAAATGCTTGGTAAACAACAGGTGTAGACTAACAGGGAAATGCCTGGTAAACAACAGGTGTAGACTAACAGGGAAATGCTTGGTAAACAACAGGTGTAGACTAACAGGGAAATGCCTGGTAAACAACAGGTGTAGACTAACAGGGAAATGCTTGGTAAACAACAGGTGTAGACTAACAGGGAAATGCTTGGTAAACAACAGGTGTAGACTAACAACAACAGGTGTAGACTAACAGTGAAATGCCTGGTAAACAACAGGTGTAGACTAACAGGGAAATGCTTGGTAAACAACAGGTGTAGACTAACAACAACAGGTGTAGATTAACAACAACAGGTGTAGACTAACAGGGAAATGCTTGGTAACAACAGGTGTAGACTAACAGTGAAATGCCTGGTAAACAACAGGTGTAGACTAACAGGGAAATGCTTGGTAAACAACAGGTGTAGATTAACAACAACAGGTGTAGATTAACAACAACAGGTGTAGACTAACAACAACAGGTGTAGATTAACAACAACAGGTGTAGACTAACAACAACAGGTGTAGATTAACAACAACAGGTGTAGATTAACAACAACAGGTGTAGACTAACAACAACAGGTGTAGATTAACAACAACAGGTGTAGACTAACAACAACAGGTGTAGATTAACAACAACAGGTGTAGATTAACAACAACAGGTGTAGATTAACAACAACAGGTGTAGACTAACAACAACAGGTGTAGATTAACAACAACAGGTGTAGACTAACAACAACAGGTGTAGATTAACAACAACAGGTGTAGATTAACAACAACAGGTGTAGACTAACAACAACAGGTGTAGATTAACAACAACAGGTGTAGATTAACAACAACAGGTGTAGACTAACAACAACAGGTGTAGATTAACAACAACAGGTGTAGATTAACAACAACAGGTGTAGACTAACAACAACAGGTGTAGATTAACAACAACAGGTGTAGACTAACAACAACAGGTGTAGATTAACAACAACAGGTGTAGACTAACAACAACAGGTGTAGACTAACAACAACAGGTGTAGACTAACAGTGAAATGCCTGGTAAACAACAGGTGTAGACTAACAGGGAAATGCTTGGTAAACAACAGGTGTAGACTAACAACAACAGGTGTAGACTAACAACAACAGGTGTAGACTAACAACAACAGGTGTAGACTAACAGTGAAATGCTTGGTAACAACAGGTGTAGACTAACAACAACAGGTGTAGACTAACAACAACAGGTGTAGACTAACAGTGAAATGCTTGGTAAACAACAGGTGTAGACTAACAGGGAAATGCTTGGTAAACAACAGGTGTAGACTAACAGGGAAATGCTTGGTAAACAACAGGTGTAGACTAACAGGGAAATGCTTGGTAAACAACAGGTGTAGACTAACAGGGAAATGCCTGGTAAACAACAGGTGTAGACTAACAGGGAAATGCTTGGTAAACAACAGGTGTAGACTAACAGGGAAATGCTTGGTAAACAACAGGTGTAGACTAACAGGGAAATGCTTGGTAAACAACAGGTGTAGACTAACAGGGAAATGCTTGGTAAACAACAGGTGTAGACTAACAACAACAGGTGTAGACTAACAGTGAAATGCCTGGTAAACAACAGGTGTAGACTAACAGGGAAATGCTAATCTAGTTTAGCCATCTAGTTTAGCCATCTAGTTTAGCCATCTAGTTTAGCCATCTAGTTTAGCCATCTAGTTTAGCCATTGGAAAGGAAAAATGTATTCTACACTATGATTTCTTCCGTTAATATAAAGTGTGTTGAAAAATAATAAATAAATAATTTATTTAATTTCTACGGCATGATCTTCAAATAGATAAATCACTTTTAGTCTGCTCAAGAAGTACGTATTAAACATGACATTTTCCGCTTAACGATAGATCAGCTGGCGATTAATTAATTGGCCGTCAGTGGTTGTCCCATGGATGGCTCCCTATAACCAGGAAACAAGACTTGTAACCTGTCTTATTCTGTCCACAGAGTCCAATGTGAGAAACTACAGGTTGAGGCTGCCCAGAATCAACGAACGGATCTGAACTCAATATTCAGGGTGGGCTGGTTTATCATACAAACATATAAAATTGACTCCACAAATAACACACCAGCGTACATTTCGTTTTGGTGAACTGTTCTGGGTTTGTTTTCGTATAAATACTGTATTTGTTGTCCATTTCAGGTGCTTGAAGACCGGGTCGTTGTTTTGGTAAAACGTGAGTTGAAGAGGTTCAAGAGGATACTGAATGAAGTTCAGAGGGAGGTTGAGGAAGTGGTAGATGGTGAAGATGAGAAGCAGGAGAGCAGTGCCAGAGACGGGGCTCTGAAGATCACACTACACATCCTGAGGAACATGAACCAGAAGGAGCTCGCTGACACACTGGAGAACAGTAAGACCGACCATTAATGTCTACAAATGATTAACCTACCGAGAGACCTCTACAATTTTCCTGCTATTCACAAGCAATTTACATGTCCACAGAAAAAAAAACTAGTAGAATAATTTATAATATATTCTTCATTGAAACTTTTTGACTTTGTTGTGACATGTTAACACGGGTGATCTGCATTGTCAGGTCTTCTAGGAGAACTTGTTGCATGTCAACAGAAACTCAAATACAATCTGAAGAGGAACTTTAGGAATGTGTTTGAGGGAATAGCCAAGCAAGGAAACCCAACCCTTCTCAGTAAGATCTACACAGAGCTTTACATCACAGAGGGTGGAAGTGGAGATGTCAATCGTGAACATGAGGTGAGACAGATCGAGGTAACGTCCAAGAGACCAGCAACGCAAGAGACGCCAATCAAATGCAACGACATCTTTAAACCTTTACCTGGACAAGACAAAGAAATCAGGACTGTGTTGACAAAGGGTGTCGCTGGCATTGGGAAAACTATCTCTGTGCAGAAGTTCATTCTGGACTGGGCTGAAGGAAAAGGAAATCATGATATCCAATTGATATTTCCACTTCCTTTTCGAGATCTGAACATGATGAAGGGGAATAAATACACCTTGATGGAATTTCTTCATCACTTTTTCACGGAAACCAAAGAATCAGGAATCTCCAACTTTGACAAGTACAAGGTTCTGTTTGTTTTCGATGGTCTGGATGAGTGTCGACTTCCTCTTGAATTCAAGACCAATGAGCACTGTTGTGACGTCACAAAGTCAACGTCAGTGGACGTGCTGCTGACAAACCTCATCAAGGGCAATCTTCTTCCGTCTGCTCTCCTCTGGATAACCTCCCGACCAGCAGCAGCCAATCAGATCCCTCCTGAGTGTGTTGACCAGGTGACAGAGATACGAGGGTTCAATGACCAACAGAAGGAGGAGTACTTTAAGAAGAGATACCACGACGAGCAGAACATGGCCAACATAATCATCTCACACATAAAGACATCAAGGAGCCTCTACATCATGTGCCACATCCCAGTGTTCTGTTGGATCTCTGCCACTGTCCTAGAGACGCTGTTGGGTGACGCACAGAGCGGAGAGATGCCCAAGACTCTGACTCAAATGTACAAACACTTCCTGATCTTTACCATACTGCACAAAAAACAGAAATTTCCCAAAGGACCAGAGGAAGCTGAGTCAGATTCACAGATGAAAACAGATGAGGAGATCCTCCTGAAACTGGGAGAACTGGCTTTCAGACAGCTGGAAAAGGGGAATCTGATATTCTACGAGAAAGACCTGAGAGAGTGTGGCATTGATGTCACAGAAGCGTCCGTCTACTCAGGAGTGTGTACACAGATCTTCAGAGAGGAGAATGGGCTGTACCAGGAGAAGCTGTACTGCTTTGTTCATCTGAGCATCCAGGAGTTTCTGGGTGCTGTGTACGTGTTTGTCACATTCAACAACGACAGTTTAAATCTAATGGCAGAACCTGGAACCACCACCAGAAACCACCAGATGTCTGGTGACAACCTACAGGCAAACCTCCACAAGAGTGCAGTGGACAAGGCCTTACAGAGTGAGAACGGTCACCTGGATCTGTTCCTCCGCTTCCTTCTGGGTCTCTCGCTGGACTCCAATCAGACTTTTCTACCAGGCCTACTGACACAGACAGCAAGCAAGTCACAGACCAATGAGATAACAATCAATTACATTAAGGAGAAGATCAGGGAGAATCTCTCTCCAGAGAGGTGCATCAATCTGTTCCACTGTCTGAATGAGCTGAATGACCGTTCTCTAGTGGAGGAGATCCAAAGCTACCTGAGATCAGGAAGTCTCTCTAGTGCCAAACTGTCACCTGCACAGTGGTCAGCTCTGGTCTTTGTGTTGCTGACTTCAGAAGAGGAGCTGGATGTGTTTGACCTGAAGAAATACTCCAGATCAGAGGAAGGTCTTCTGAGGCTGATGCCAGTGGTCAAAGCCTCCAGAACAGTCCTGTAAGTGTCGATTAGATTAATAATATTCTGTTTTGAAGTAGATGAAGATTCCATGAAGGAATTTAATTACTACAATCTAAAGTTGACAGCAATATTGGCATGGGGATGAGGTTACACCCAGAATTGATAATAACAACAAACATCCCATTATTGAACATTAATGACTCTGATTTATTCCCTTTTAAGAAGAATGATGTCTGAACTGGTTTGCCATTATCTAGGCTAAACGGATGTAACCTCACAGAGAGATGCTGTGAAGCGTTAGCCTCCGTCCTCAGTTCAAACCCCTCCCAGCTGAGAGAACTGGACCTGAGTGAAAACGACCTGCAGGATTCAGGAGTGAAGCTGCTCTCTGCTGGACTGGAGAGTCCGAACTGTAAACTGGAGACACTGAGGTTAGTATTTTCCTCTTTGTGTTTGTGATCTTGGAGTAAAAAAGGGTCTTATTATATAACAGGTAATACTTCAAAAAGGCAGGTAGCCTAGTGGTTAGAGTGGAGGGGGGGCAGGTACTCTAGTGGTTAGAGTGGAGGGGCGGCAGGTACTCTAGTGGTTAGAGTGGAGGGGCGGCAGGTAGCCTAGTGGTTAGAGTGGAGGGGCGGCAGGTAGCCTAGTGGTTAGAGTGGAGGGGGGGCAGGTACTCTAGTGGTTAGAGTGGAGGGGCGGCAGGTAGCCTAGTGGTTAGAGTGGTGGGGCGGCAGGTACTCTAGTGGTTAGAGTGGAGGGGCGGCAGGTAGCCTAGTGGTTAGAGTGGAGGGGCGGTAGGTAGCCTAGTGGTTAGAGTGGAGGGGTGGCAGGTAGCCTAGTGGTTAGAGTGGAGGGGCGGCAGGTACTCTAGTGGTTAGAGTGGAGGGGCGGCAGGTACTCTAGTGGTTAGAGAGGAGGGGGGGCAGGTACTCTAGTGGTTAGAGTGGAGGGGGGGCAGGTACTCTAGTGGTTAGAGTGGAGGAAGGTAGCCTAGTGGTTAGAGTGGAGGGGGGGCAGGTACTCTAGTGGTTAGAGTGGAGGGGCGGAAGGTAGCCTAGTGGTTAGAGTGGAGGGGGGGCAGGTACTCTAGTGGTTAGAGTGTAGGGGCGGCAGGTAGCCTAGTGGTTAGAGTGGAGGGGGGGCAGGTACTCTAGTGGTTAGAGTGGAGAGGGGGCAGGTACTCTAGTGGTTAGAGTGGAGGGGGGGCAGGTACTCTAGTGGTTAGAGTGGAGGGGCGGAAGGTAGCCTAGTGGTTAGAGTGGAGGGGTGGCAGGTAGCCTAGTGGTTAGAGTGGAGGGGCGGCAGGTACTCTAGTGGTTAGAGTGGAGGGGCGGCAGGTACTCTAGTGGTTAGAGTAGAGGGGCGGCAGGTACTCTAGTGGTTAGAGTGGAGGGGCGGCAGGTACTCTAGTGGTTAGAGTGGAGGGGCGGCAGGGTAGCCTAGTGGTTAGAGTGGAGGGGTGGCAGGTAGCCTAGTGGTTAGAGTGGAGGGGAGGCAGGTAGCCTAGTGGTTAGAGTGGAGGGGCGGCAGGTAGCCTAGTGGTTAGAGCGTTGGACTAGTAACCAAAAGGTTGCTAGATCAAATCCCTGAGCTGACAAGCTAAAAATCTGTCGTTCTGCCCCTGAACAAGGCAGTTAACCCACTGTTCCTAGACCAGTTAACCCACTGTTCCCCTGAACAAGGCAGTTAACCCACTGTTCCTAGACCAGTTAACCCACTGTTCCCCTGAACAAGGCAGTTAACCCACTGTTCCTAGGCCGTCATTGTAAATAAGAATATGTTCTTAACTGACTTGCCTAGTTTAAATAAAGGTTAAATCACATTTTGAGAATGAAATGATATCCATTCTGCAGGTTGTCATTCTGTTTAGTCACAGAGGAAGGCTGTGGTTCTCTGGCTTCAGCTCTGAGGTCAAACCCCTCCCACCTAAGAGAGCTGGACCTTACCCACAATCACCCAGGAGACTCCGGAGTGAAGCTGCTCTCTGCTATCGTGGAAGATCCACAATATAAACTGGAGAAACTCAGGTAAACACTACAACTCCTCTACAACTAAATATTCAGACTTTTTTTTTTAGACATGAAAAATAGTAGGGGAAGAAAAATAAAATTGTACATCATTTATTTATTTATTTACAATACTTACAGTAGAATGTATCTTGAAAACCGTTGTTTTTGAGATAATTATTTATGCATGTGCAAATAATAATATAATCCAATATGATATCTCTTGTCTAAAACCCCTAAAATGTGTGTTTCTTCCTCTGATTTCTCAGTGTGGATCATAATTCCGAGTGTTGGTTAAAATCAGCACTTAAGAAATGTAAGTCTGGGTGTAAATTAAACACTGCTTATGACAAGAATTCATGCCTACTTCATGCCTCCTGTTCCTGTTCCTTTTCCTGTTTCTGTTCCTGTTTCTGTTCCTGTTCCTGTTCCTGTTCCTGTTCCTCTTCCTGTTCCTCTTCCTGTTCCTGTTTCTGTTCCTGTTTCTGTTTCTGTTTCTGTTCCTCTTCCTGTTCTTGTTCCTGTTCCTGCCCATTAATGGGCCATTCTAAATGGAAACACATTTTTACATATTAGTAAAGATAAAGATTGGTTAAAATAGAATCATTTGATGAGAGAACAGTGGTTAGAGTGGAGGGGTGGCAGGGTAGTCTAGTGGTTAGAGTGGAGGGGTGGCAGGGTAGTCTAGTGGTTAGAGTGGAGGGGTGGCAGGGTAGTCTAGTGGTTAGAGTGGAGGGGTGGCAGGGTAGCCTAGTGGTTAGAGTGGAGGGGTGGCAGGGTAGTCTAGTGGTTAGAGTGGAGGGGTGGCAGGGTAGCCTAGTGGTTAGAGTGGAGGGGTGGCAGGGTAGCCTAGTGGTTAGAGTGGAGTGGTGGCAGGGTAGTCTAGTGGTTAGAGTGGAGGGGCGGCAGGGTAGTCTAGTGGTTAGCGTGGAGGGGCGGCAGGGTAGCCTAGTGGTTAGAGTGGAGGGGCGGCAGGTAGCCTAGTGGTTAGAGTGGAGGGGTGGCAGGGTAGTCTAGTGGTTAGAGTGGAGGGGTGGCAGGGTAGTCTAGTGGTTAGAGTGGAGGGGCGGCAGGTAGCCTAGTGGTTAGAGTGGAGGGGCGGCAGGTAGCCTAGTGGTTAGAGTGGAGGGGCGGCAGGGTAGTGTAGTGGTTAGCGTGGAGGGGCGGCAGGGTAGCCTAGTGGTTAGAGTGGAGGGGCGGCAGGTAGCCTAGTGGTTAGAGTGGAGGGGCGGCAGGGTAGTGTAGTGGTTAGCGTGGAGGGGCGGCAGGGTAGCCTAGTGGTTAGAGTGGAGGGGCGGCAGGTAGCCTAGTGGTTAGAGTGGAGGGGCGGCAGGGTAGCCTAGTGGTTAGAGTGGAGGGGCGGCAGGGTAGCCTAGTGGTTAGAGTTGAGGGGCGGCAGGGTAGTCTAGTGGTTAGAGTGGAGGGGCGGCAGGGTAGTCTAGTGGTTAGAGTGGAGGGGCGGCAGGGTAGCCTAGTGGTTAGAGTGGAGGGGCGGCAGGTAGCCTAGTGGTTAGAGTGGAGGGGCGGCAGGGTAGCCTAGTGGTTAGAGTGGAGGGGCGGCAGGGTAGTCTAGTGGTTAGAGTGGAGGGGCGGCAGGGTACCCTAGTGGTTAGAGTGGAGGGGCGGCAGGTAGCCTAGTGGTTAGAGTGGAGGGGCGGCAGGGTAGCCTAGTGGTTAGAGTGGAGGGGCGGCAGGGTAGCCTAGTGGTTAGAGTTGAGGGGCGGCAGGGTAGTCTAGTGGTTAGAGTGGAGGGGCGGCAGGGTAGTCTAGTGGCTAGAGTGGAGGGGCGGCAGGGTAGCCTAGTGGTTAGAGCGTTGGACTAGTAACCGGAAGGTTGCTAGTTCAAACCCCCGAGCTGACAAGGTACAACAAATCTGTCGTTCTGCCCCTGAACAGGCAGTTAACCCACTGTTCCCAGGCCGTCATTGAAAATAAGAATTTGTTCTTAACAGCCCAAATATGCAGCCCAAATATGTTTTGATTTCTAACACATTCTAAAGGTTGGTATCATTCACAACTAAATAGGCCAAATATTTAGTTGTGAATGATACCAAACTAGGGTTAGGGTTAGGGGTTAGGGGTTAAGGGTTAGGGTTAGGGGTTAGGGGTTAGGGTTAGGGGTTAGGGTTAGGGGTTAGGGGTTAGGGGTTAGGGTTAGGGGTTAGGGTTAGGGGTTGGGGTTAGGGTTAGGGGTTAGGGTTAGGGGTTAAGGGTTAAGGGTTAGGGTTAGGGGTTAGGGTTAGGGGGCCAAATAACTCTAAATTGACCTTTTCAAATGATCTTTTACTCTTTAAAATATCTACTTCAGGTGAGCACTCGCTCCGGAATGGGAAAAACATCCTTCCTATTTTATTCAGATAAGAGGAATATAATTAAACTTTCCATTTTATTCAGATATTATTATTATTATTTAGTTATCATTACTATAAAATCATATTAATTTAAAATAATAGCACCGGACTTAACATATCTTATTAGCTAAATGAACAAGTCTACAGCCTATAGCCAGATAACATACAGTATCTAGTCTGCTAAATGAACAAGTCTACAGCCTATGGCCAGATAACATACAGTATCTAGTCTGATAAATGAACAAGTCTACAGCCTATGGCATGGCATATAGCCAGATAACATACAGTAGACCAAGTCATATTCTGTTCTTCCTGTCGTAATGTCTCTTTAGACCTGAATAAAATTAAATAATGGATTTAGCTTGGAGGCCTGGAGATACAACATTTGTTTATGTTAATTAACCGTCAATTACCGTTACTGTTATTTGCATGACAATAACCGTCTGACAAAATGTCTTAGCGCCACACAAACAGCCATATAAAATATATAAAAAAATAAATATGTTATCCCCAATTTCATGGTAATTTCATGGTAATTTCATGGTAATTTCATGGTAATTTCATGGCTGCAACTCCCGTACGGACTCGGGAGAGGCATGCGTCCTCTGAAACACAACTGCTTCTTGACACAATGCACATCCAACCCGGAAGCCAGCCGCACCAATGTGTCGGAGGAAACACCTAGCGACCCGGTGAGTGTGCACTGCACCCTACACGCCACAGGAGTCGCGAGTGCGCGATGAGACAAGGATATCCCTGCTGGCCAAACCCTCCCTAACTCGGACGACGCTGGGCCAATCGTGCATCGCCCCATGGACCTCCCGGTCGCGACCGGCTGTGATAGAGCCTGGGTTCGAACCCAGAGTCTCTGGTGTCACAGCTAGCGCTGCCACTGCGCCACCCGGGAGGCCACTGCCATATAAAATATAACTATTATTAGCTTGAACAACAATGACTAGCTAACTACGGATTCTGATTTTTCAGAGTACTCGGCCCACCCCTAGTAACCAGAACTCATCCTGTAAAGTCTTGTTTTGAGTTGCTTTGTATATCCGAAAATTTGCTTGAGATAATCTGACTGCAACACTGCTCACTGAGTCCATGTTGCTTGACATGGGTCGTTTTCAAAGAACCACCAGTCCATGTTGCTTGACATGGGTCGTTTTCAAAGAACCACCAGTCCATGGTGCTTGACATGGGTCGTTTTCAAAGAACCACCAGTCCATGGTGCTTGACATGGGTCGTTTTCAAAGAACCACCAGTCCATGGTGCTTGACATGGGTCGTTTTCAAATAACCACCAGTCCATGTTGCTTGACATGGGTCGTTTTCAAAGAACCGCCAGTCAAGGTGACCTTCCTGCCCACTCAGTCTGTCTTTCCAGACTTCCTCGTAGTTTGACATGAGAAGAAAGAAGTACTTCTTCAATATTATGGGTGATGTTTTAGTCATTCAAAAGTCTGGGATTCAGAAATACTTTTTTGTTTTTGTGACTTTTAACTCTCACAGATTTTGAGGTGAAATTGAATTGATGATTTTATTGTCTTTCTGTCAGATGCCTGTCAATTGACACTGGATCCAAACACAGCATTCAAAAACCTCTCTCTGTCTGAGGAGAACAGAAAGGTGACACGGGTGGAAGAGGAGCAGACGTATCCTGACCACACAGAGAGATTTGAGAACTGGGATCAGGTGCTGTGTAGAGAGGGTCTGACTGGACGCTGTTACTGGGAGGTGGAGTGGATGGGGCATGAGGTCCATATTGGTGTAACATACAGTGGAATAGGAAGGGAAGGAAGGGGTCATGACTGTGGGCTTGGATACAATAACAAGTCCTGGACTCTTAGTTGTAATAATGATATTTACACTGCCAGGTACAATAAGAAGCCCACAACCGTACCTGACCACGCCTTCCGCTCCCACAGAATAGGAGTGTATCTGGACTGGCCGGCCGGCACTCTGTCCTTCTACAGCGTTTCCTCTGACACAATGACCCACCTGCACACATTCCACTCCACATTCACTGAGCCCCTCTATCCAGCATTTCGGATCTGGTACTGTGGCGCCTCTCTGTCCCTGAGCCAGGTACTGCTGAGCCAGGTACCGCTGAGCCAGGTACTGCTGAGCCAGGTACCGCTAAGCCAGGTATCGCTGTGCCCCAGTGAATACAAAGAAAGTATTTAAATGACAAATTAACTGTAGCTTTGACAACCAGAAGCGAATCTTGTGGGAGCTCTGGCCTCAGGCCAGTGACATGTTTTCATCTGTCACAAGGGGAACCGTAGAGCACTTTAAAGCTTGGATGTAGTTGACTTAGTTGACTGTATTTTGTGTTTGAGTTATTAAAGTATCGAACTATCAGTATTCTGAGTTCAGTTATATGCTAGATTTGGAGAATGTAAAATGTGACATTTTCAGTTCTAGATCTGGGATATTATTACTAGTTAAAAAAGCCTTTGTTTTGTAGATCAAACTTTGATGCGACAACACATTTTTGTGTGTGTAAAGATTCTGACGTTAAACCTGAGTTTTATTCTTGGATCGCTGATTCGTTCATGACTGCCTTCACAGCAAAGGGAATGAGTTCGTTCATGACTGCCTTCACAGCAAAGGGAATGAGTTCATTCATACCTGCCTTCACAGCAAAGGGAATGAGTTCATTCATACCTGCCTTCACAGCAAAGGGAATGAGTTCGTTCATGACTGCCTTCACAGCAAAGGGAATGAGTTCATTCATACCTGCCTTCACAGCAAAGGGAATGAGTTCATTCATACCTGCCTTCACAGCAAAGGGAATGAGTTCATTCATGCCTGCCTTCACAGCAAAGGGAATGAGTTCATTCATACCTGCCTTCACAGCAAAGGGAATGAGTTCATTCATACCTGCCTTCACAGCAAAGGGAATGAGTTCATTCATACCTGCCTTCACAGCAAAGGGAATGAGTTCATTCATGCCTGATTTCACTGCAAAGGAAATGAGTTCATTCATGCCTGCCTTCACAGCAAAGGGAATGAGTTCATTCATGCCTGCCTTCACAGCAAAGGGAATGAGTTCATTTAACTGTGGATTTAAAATACAGTGAATATTATGTGTTGTCTCAATGTAAAACTACACCACAAAGGAAGATTCCTTAAAAAACAACACTCCATCAGGGAGAAAGACAGTGGCAGGTGGGGGCGTGGAGTAACGTAGTGATGTTTTTCCATAGAATATGTACATTTAAATATCAAATACATTTTTATTTTTATATGCCAAAGAAAATGAAAGCGGTCCTTTGTTTTTTTTTTTTATCTTTTCAATAAATAAAAATGAAACAAGTCATTTTCTGGTTCCTTGTTTCTTCTTTTTACTCAGAAAAGTAACTGTCAGAATGTACTCAGACCCCACAGGGTTTAGGAACGACCACGTTTCGATCCACTACGGCCTATGCTTGATGGTGTGCTGCCATCAGTCATCTGGAAAGTGAAACATCACATTATCTGAAGAAGTAGCTGACACACACATTCGATCGGAACTAACACGGAACCCAAACCGGCTGCGCACGTGCGCCATCGTGCATACATGTATTTTGTCCCCCTACACGTGATCACGACACGCAGGTTAAAATATCAAAAACAAACTCTGAACCAATTACATTAATTTGGGGACAGGTCGAAAAGCATTACACATTTATGGCAATTTAGCTATTTAGCTTGCACTTGCTAGCTAATTTGTCCTATTTATTTAGCTTGCTGTTGCTAGCTAATTTGTCCTGGGATATAAACATAGAGTTTTTATTTTACCTGAAATGCACAAGGTCCTCTACTCTGACAATTTATCCACACATAAAACGGTCAACCGAAATCGTTTGTCATCTCTCCTCCTTCCAGGTATTTTCATCTTTGAACTTATATGGTGATTGGCATCTAAACTTTCATAGTATTACCATGATGACCGGCAAAACAGTTCATCTTTCAATCACCCATGTGGGTATAACCAATAAGGAGATGGCACGTTGGTACCTGCTTCTATAAACCAATGAGAAGATGGGAAAGGCAGGACTTGCGGCACGATCTGGGTCAGAAATAGAAATGACTTTTATTTTAGCCCTTGGCAACGCAGACGCTCGTTGGCATGCGCGAGCAGTGTGAGTGTAATAATTGAATAACATAGATTTCTAAATTTATTTTGCAATGCTCGCGAACAGTGTGGTCAGCCTATTAGGTAGGTTTTAAAACCCCTTTTAATGTTAAAACCATCAATGTTTGTTACTGCAGAACTGTGCACTATAGGGGTGTGTCTTATATAGACTCTAGGGGTGTGTCCTATATAGATTCTAGGGGTGTGTCCTATATAGACACTAGGGGTTTATACTACTGTAAACTACAGATCTTATGAAGGGTTTATACTACTGTAAACTATAGGCCTTATGAAGGGTTTATACTACTGTAAACTACAGACCTTATGAAGGGTTTATACTACTGTAAACTATAGGCCTTATGAAGGGTTTATACTACTGTAAACTACAGACCTTATGAAGGGTTTATACTACTGTAAACTATAGGCCTTATGAAGGGTTTATACTACTGTAAACTACAGGCCTTATGAAGGGTTTATACTACTGTAAACTACAGGCCTTATGAAGGGTTTATACTACTGTAAACTACAGACCTTATGAAGGGTTCATTAACCAGCGGATGGTGAAGACAGTCCAATAAATCACTGGGCCTGTGTTCCCACCTATCCAGGTCATCTACTTTAAGCTGTGCCCGAGGAAGGCCCGCACGCAGCATCATCAAGGACCCCACGAACCAGCCACCAGCTGGTCACGACCTTACTGTCAAGGCAGTCGATATCGGAGAATGAGGTCACATACCGCACGCACACACACATACACCACAGCTGTCGCTACCAGACTGTTACTATTGTTGAAATCGGCTAAACTTTGAACATTGAGATAGTAAATGAATGATAGGAAATTAAAGAGACTGGGTGTTATGTTAGAAGTTTATGGTTCTCAGAAGAAATACAGAATGCTTTGGAATGAGTTTGATGGAGGAGAGGAGAGCGATGGGTTGATACAGGGGAGACAGATGGACATCTGTGGATTAGATGAAGGAGGGGTTGAGATCAGGAGGAGAGGAGAGCGATCTGTTGATACTGGGGAGACAGATGGACATCTGTGGATTAGATGGAGGGGTTGAGGTCACGAGGAGAGGAGAGCGATGTGTTGATACTGGGGAGACAGATGGACATCTGTGGATTAGATGAAGGAGGGGTTGAGGTCAGGAGGAGAGGAGAGCGATGTGTTGATACTGGGGAGACAGATGGACATCTGGGTATTAGATGAAAGAGGGGTTGAAGTCAAGAGTTGAGGACAGATTCTCTTGAGAGTAATAAATGTTTGGAATCCTGTTACCCTCTATTGGCTTCCTGTGGAGCCATAAAATGTAAAGATTGGAGAGAAAGGGGAGTGTCTTAAGTAGGATGTATATAAACTGTGAAGTCTGAAATCTTTAGCTGTCTGTTTTCAGCTGTACAGAACCTTTGGGATGAATAAACTTGGTTAAAGCTTCTCTAGTGTCCGTGGGTTATTTACTCTGAAAAATAAGAACCTAACATTATAATAGCTAAATACTGCACAATTTAAAACACTTGCTCCCCCCAATCCCTCTTCCTCAAAAACTGTAAATATTGGGCTTGTTGAAGACGACAACGTCATCCCCAGTGACGTCATCCCCAGTACATACAGTGACTTCGGAAAGTATTCAGACCCCTTGAATTTTTCCACATTTTGTTACATTACAGCCTTATCCTAAAATTGATGAAATAGTTCCCACCCCCCTCATTAATCTACACACAATACTCCATAATGACAAAGCAAAAACAGGCTTTTATACATTTTTGCTATTTTCTAATTCAAACCCTTTACTCAGTACTTTGTTGAAGCACCTTTGGCAGTGATTTCAGTCTCGAGTCTTCTTGGGTATGATGATACAAGTTTGTCACACCTGTATTTGGGGAGTTTCTCCCATTCTTCTCTACAGATGCTCTCAAGCTCTGTCAGGTTGGATGGGTAGCATTGCTGCACAGCTATTTTCAGGTCTCTCCAGAGATGTTCAATCGGGTTCAAGTCCGGGTTCTGGCTGGGCCACTCAAGGACATTCAGAGACTTGTCGCAAAGCCACTCATGCGTTGTCTTGGCTGTGTGCTTGGAGTCGTTATCCTGTTTGAAGGTAAACCTTCGCCCCAGTCTGAGGTCCTGAGCGCTCTGGAGCAGAATTTCATCAAGGATCTCTATGTACTTTGCTAAACCCTTCATTCATATTTGCCTCGTTCTTGACTAGCCTCCCAGTCCCTGAAAAACATATCACAGCATGATGCTGCCACCACCATGCTTCACCATAGGGATGGTGCAAGGTTTCCTCCAGACGTGACGCTTGGCATTCAGGCCAGAGTTCAATCTTGGTTTCATCAGACGAGAGAATCTTGTCATGGTCTGAGAGTTGTCTTTAGTTGCCTTTTGGCAAACTCCAAGCGGGCTGTCGTGCCTTTTACTGAGGAGTGGCTTCCATCTGGCTACTCAACTATAAGGCCTGATTGGTAGATTGTTGCAGAAATGGTTGTCCTTCTGGAAGGTTCTCCCATCTCCACAGAGGAACTCTGGAGCTCTGTCAGAGTGACCATTGGGTTCTTGGTCACCTCCCTTACCAAGGCCCTTCTCCCCCGATTACTCAGTTTGACCGGGAGGCCAACTCTAGGAAGAGTCTTGGTGGTTCCAAACTTCTTCCATTTAAGAATGATGGAAGCCAATGTGTTCTTGGGGACATTCAATGCTGCAGACATGTTTTGGTACCCTTCCCTAGATCTGGGCCTCGAAACAAGCTCTGACATGCACTGTCAACTGTGTGACCTTATATGGGCAGGTGTGTGCCTTTTCAAATCACGTCCAATCAATTGAATTTACCACAGGTGGACTCCAATCAAGTTGTAGAAACATCTCAAAGATGATAAAGGGAAACAGGATGCACCTGAGCTCAATTTCGAGTCTTAAAGCAAAGGACCTGAATACTTATGTAAATAAGGTCTGTTTTTTTTAAATGTTTTATTCTAAAAACCTGTTTTCGCTTTGTCATTATGGGACATTGTGTGTAGATTGCTGAGGTTTAAAAAAAAAATCATTTTTAGAATAAGGCTGTAAAGTAACAAATTGTGGAAAAAGTCAAGGGGTCAGACTAGTTTCCGAAGGCACTGTATGTACGGTCACTGGGGATGACGTTGTCGTCTTCAACAAGCCCAATATTTACAGGTTTTGAGGAAGAGGGATTGGGGGGGGGGGGGGGGGGCAACCAGAAGCCATGGATTAACATCCGCACTGAGCTACAGGCTAGAATCAAGGAGCAGGACACTAATCCGGACGCGTAATGAAAATCCCCTATGATCTCCGACGAGCCATCAAACAGTCAAAACAGGGCGTTTAATCTACGCCGGTTCTGACACTCGTGGAATATTTATTTTATTTGTATTTTACTAGGTCGGTTGACTGAGAACACGTTCTCATTTACAGCAACGACCTGGGGAATAGTTACAGGGGAGAGGAGGAGGGGGATGAATGAGACAATTGTAAGCTGGGGATGACTAGGTGACCGTGATGGTATGAGGGACAGCTTGAGAATTTAGCCAGGACACCGGGGTTAACACCCCTACTCTTACGAACGTGGCAAACTATCACGGACTACTAAGGGAAACCCAGATGACGAGATTCTAACAGACGAGCTAAATTCCTTCTGTGTACGCTTAGTGTACGCTTAGAGGCAAGCAACACTGAAACCATGCATGAGCGCACCAGCTGTTCCAGACGACTGTTATCTCGCTCTCTGTAGCCGATGTGAGTTATGCCTTTAAACAGGTTAACATTCACAAGACCACGGGCCAGACGGATTACCAGGACATGTACTCAGAGCATGCGCTGACCAGCTGGCAAGAGTCTTCACTGACAGTTTAAACCTCTCCCTGTCCCAGTCTCTGTTGCTATATATGACAAAACTGAAATGCTGAATTGTTTCAATGAGCACTTTGTATCATCTGGTAGGCTGTTTGATTCAGTGTCATCCGTCTCTGTACAACCCTGTGTGTATGAACTAGTGAGAGCTGGTCAAACCTTTAGCTTTTTGCCATTCTCAGTGCAGGTGGTACATAAAGCCCTGAAATCCTTAGATCAGAGAAAGCCTGCAGGTCCTGATCTTTTGGATCCCTGCTTTTTAAATCTGGCAGCTGATTTCATAGCTGAACCACTTACATCTCTGTTCAATTTAACCCTGGAATGTAATGAAATTCCAAAGATCTGGAAATCAGCATTTGTCCTACCACTTTTAAAAGGGGGAGTTCCAACTCTTTTAAATTATTATAGGCCAATCTCAAAGCTGTCACGCCTGGTGAAAATACTTGAAACCCTTGTAAGTGAACAGCTAAAATCGTTTTTATTTACTAACTCTATTTTATCAATGTACCAATCGGGCTTCAGGAAGAAGCATAGCACAATTACAGCAGCCATGAAGGTTTTAAATTATATCATTGAAGCCATTGACAAAAAACAGCACTGTGTCTCACTTTTTATTGATCTCTCTAAGGCTTTTGATGCAGTTGATCATGCAATATTAAGGCAGAGATTGTCGAGTGGAGGTCTTTCAGAGCATGCAGTTGCATGGTTTGATAACTATCTGTCTGATAGAACTCAGTGCACTCAATTTGATGGGCTTATGTCTGTCTTTAATGGTGTGCTCGGTCCTCGCTTATTCACTATTTATATAAATGATTTAGACAAAAATGTCCAAAAAACTTCATTTTTATGCCGATTTATGTTATTTACTGTTGTGCCTCGTCTCTTACAAAAGCTTTCCAGAACTTGCAAACTGCTGTTCAACATACCTTGTGTCAATTGAAGCTTATCCTCAATACTGACAAAACTAAACTAATGGTGTTTTCTAAAGCAAGGAATAGACCTCTGAATCTGTCACCTATTACTATCTGTCAGGGCAAGGAGTTTGAGGTTGTAACCTCATATAAATATCTTGGAATTTTAATTGAT
Organism: Oncorhynchus mykiss; assembly: GCF_057628025.1. NCBI lineage: Eukaryota > Metazoa > Chordata > Actinopteri > Salmoniformes > Salmonidae > Oncorhynchus > Oncorhynchus mykiss. The sequence continues at coordinate 3,080,073 of NC_143050.1, forward strand.
GACGGCCTCTCTTTTAAATTGCATATTCAACAAATTACAAAAAAATTGAAGCTGAAATTAGGATATTATTTTAGGAATAAGGCCTGTTTTTCTTTTGAAGCCAGAAGGAGGCTAGTATCAGCTACATTTATGCCTTTACTAGACTATGGGGATATTTTATATATGAATGCTTCCGCTCAGTGTTTGAGATCAATTGACACTCTTTACCATGGCACTTTGAGATTTATTTTAAACTGCAAAACCCTTACGCACCACTGCACTTTGTATACCAGGGTTGGCTGGGCTTCTCTAGTCACTCGTAGACTCAGGCACGGGTATACTTTTATTTACAAAGCCATTTTGGGTTTACTACCTTTTTATTTGGGCATTTTTATTGTTTAGAAATGTGTTGGGAACTCTCTTCGTTCGCTGGACTTTATCCTGCTAACTGTTCCAAATGTCCCAACTGAATTTTGTAAAAGGGCTTTTATGTCCTCTGCGCCATCGTCCTGGAACGCCTCACAAAATACTTTTAAACTGGAAGAACTTGTCCCGATTGGTGTTTTTAAATCCCCGATGAAGGATTTTGAGGCTGATTCCCTGACCTGTCAATGTTTTTAATTTGCTGTTTTATACTCTTGTGAATTCAATGGTTTTTACTAGATTACTTGTAGTTTTTCATGTTGTCTGTCTGTAATTTTTTTTGTAAGGACTTGGTGCTGCCTATCTTGGCCAGGACACTCTTGAAAAATAGATTTTAATCTCAATGAGCCCTTCCTGGTTAAATAAAGGTTAAATAAATATATAAAATAAAGTCTGTAATACCTCACATCATCCCAGATCCCAGACAACCTGAGGGTTGATCCTTCGAAGCAGGTTTGAGTTAGTGAGGTAACTTCGGTCAACTCGGGAAAACCGGACGAAAGTGGCTCTCCTTTTAGCCAGGTAAATTTCTATGGAATTCTTCAGAAATAACCTCCTTCGGGGCAGGCTAACTTACAGCTAACTCTGTACTTACCCTGAATAAAAGGACCAATGAAATCAGATTCCCTCCCTCTTGCTTCCTCATCCCCTTCATTTGAGGAAGACTGATTAACAACCCATATTAAATATATTATAAAAAAAATGTTTGTTGTTTTGTGTAAATTAAAGAAAATATTAATCAAAAAGAAAGGAGGACCAAGGCCCTCTTCATTTAATTAATTAAAATGCCTTTATTTGTATGTCATGTTCCATAGAAACAAAGTTTAAAAAATCCGACGCGTTTCGGCTGCATGGCCTTCGTCAGGGAGTACAAGGAAATAATACGATGTCCTCTATTGAACAGCTTTTCCAATTAGCCCTAATTAGAAGAGAGAGTGGTTATAAAATTGATTGGACAACACCTAGTAAGCAATACGATACACATTAAAAAGTGAAGTACTGTAGCTATGTTATCATAAAGATACAACTCCCAAGCTAGAAGTATGAGAACACTTAGAAAGGTAGTTCTAACCTAAAATATGACTGGGAGAAGTGTCAAGAATAAGAAAGCTATTTATTCCATAGTACACTATTCCAACTCTCCTTTTGGTTTAACTGTTTAAGACGGTCCCCTTTTCTAATAGAGGCCATAGATTGTAGGGAGGCAGGGTTGCCATGGTGTAGGGACTTGTAGTGCCTTGCCGTGGGGTAGTTTTCATCGCCCGTATGGTGTACTTGTGTTCCGCTAAGCGGCCTTGAAGGCGTCTCTTTGTCCGTCCAATGTAGAACACCTTGCACTGTGGACATTCCAATGTAGAACACCTTGCACTGTGGACTTTCCAATGTAGAACACCTTGCACTGTGGACATTCCAATGTAGAACACCTTGCACTGTGGACATTCCAATGTAGAACACCTTGCACTGTGGACTTTCCAATGTAGAACACCTTGCACTGTGGACATTCCAATGTAGAACACCTTGCACTGTGGACATTCCAATGTAGAACACCTAGCACTGTGGACATTCCAATGTAGAACACCTTGCACTGTGGACATTCCAATGTAGAACACCTTGCACTGTGGACATTCCAATGTAGAACACCTTGCACTGTGGTCATTCCAATGTAGAACACCTTGCACTGTGGACATTCCAATGTAGAACACCTTGCACTGTGGACATTCCAATGTAGAACACCTAGCACTGTGGACATTCCAATGTAGAACACCTTGCACTGTGGACATTCCAATGTAGAACACCTTGCACTGTGGACATTCCAATGTAGAACACCTTGCACTGTGGACATTCCAATGTAGAACACCTTGCACTGTGGACATTCCAATGTAGAACACCTTGCACTGTGGACATTCCAATGTAGAACACCTTGCACTGTGGACATTCCAATGTAGAACACCTTGCACTGTGGACATTCCAATGTAGAACACCTAGCATTGTGGACATTCCAATGTAGAACACCTAGCACTGTGGACATTCCAATGTAGAACACCTTGCACTGTGGACATTCCAATGTAGAACACCTTGCACTGTGGACTTTCCAATGTAGAACACCTTGCACTGTGGACATTCCAATGTAGAACACCTTGCACTGTGGACATTCCAATGTAGAACACCTTGCACTGTGGACTTTCCAATGTAGAACACCTTGCACTGTGGACATTCCAATGTAGAACACCTTGCACTGTGGACATTCCAATGTAGAACACCTAGCACTGTGGACATTCCAATGTAGAACACCTTGCACTGTGGACATTCCAATGTAGAACACCTTGCACTGTGGACATTCCAATGTAGAACACCTTGCACTGTGGTCATTCCAATGTAGAACACCTAGCACTGTGGACATTCCAATGTAGAACACCTTGCACTGTGGACATTCCAATGTAGAACACCTTGCACTGTGGACATTCCAATGTAGAACACCTTGCACTGTGGACATTCCAATGTAGAACACCTTGCACTGTGGACATTCCAATGTAGAACACCTTGCACTGTGGACATTCCAATGTAGAACACCTTGCACTGTGGACATTCCAATGTAGAACACCTTGCACTGTGGACATTCCAATGTAGAACACCTTGCACTGTGGACATTCCAATGTAGAACACCTTGCACTGTGGTCATTCCAATGTAGAACACCTTGCACTGTGGTCATTCCAATGTAGAACACCTTGCACTGTGGTCATTCCAATGTAGAACACCTTGCACTGTGGACATTCCAATGTAGAACACCTTGCACTGTGGACATTCCAATGTAGAACACCTTGCACTGTGGTCATTCCAATGTAGAACACCTTGCACTGTGGACATTCCAATGTAGAACACCTTGCACTGTGGTCATTCCAATGTAGAACACCTTGCACTGTGGACATTCCAATGTAGAACACCTTGCACTGTGGACATTCCAATGTAGAACACCTTGCACTGTGGTCATTCCAATGTAGAACACCTAGCACTGTGGACATTCCAATGTAGAACACCTTGCACTGTGGACATTCCAATGTAGAACACCTTGCACTGTGGACATTCCAATGTAGAACACCTTGCACTGTGGACATTCCAATGTAGAACACCTTGCACTGTGGACATTCCAATGTAGAACACCTTGCACTGTGGACATTCCAATGTAGAACACCTTGCACTGTGGACATTCCAATGTAGAACACCTTGCACTGTGGACATTCCAATGTAGAACACCTTGCACTGTGGACATTCCAATGTAGAACACCTTGCACTGTGGTCATTCCAATGTAGAACACCTTGCACTGTGGTCATTCCAATGTAGAACACCTTGCACTGTGGTCATTCCAATGTAGAACACCTTGCACTGTGGACATTCCAATGTAGAACACCTTGCACTGTGGACATTCCAATGTAGAACACCTTGCACTGTGGTCATTCCAATGTAGAACACCTTGCACTGTGGACATTCCAATGTAGAACACCTTGCACTGTGGTCATTCCAATGTAGAACACCTTGCACTGTGGTCATTCCAATGTAGAACACCTTGCACTGTGGTCATTCCAATGTAGAACACCTTGCACTGTGGACATTCCAATGTAGAACACCTTGCACTGTGGACATTCCAATGTAGAACACCTTGCACTGTGGACATTCCAATGTAGAACACCTTGCACTGTGGTCATTCCAATGTAGAACACCTTGCACTGTGGTCATTCCAATGTAGAACACCTTGCACTGTGGACATTCCAATGTAGAACACCTTGCACTGTGGACATTCCAATGTAGAACACCTTGCACTGTGGACATTCCAATGTAGAACACCTTGCACTGTGGTCATTCCAATGTAGAACACCTTGCACTGTGGTCATTCCAATGTAGAACACCTTGCACTGTGGTCATTCCAATGTAGAACACCTTGCACTGTGGACATTCCAATGTAGAACACCTTGCACTGTGGACATTCCAATGTAGAACACCTTGCACTGTGGTCATTCCAATGTAGAACACCTTGCACTGTGGACATTCCAATGTAGAACACCTTGCACTGTGGTCATTCCAATGTAGAACACCTTGCACTGTGGACATTCCAATGTAGAACACCTTGCACTGTGGACATTCCAATGTAGAACACCTTGCACTGTGGTCATTCCAATGTAGAACACCTAGCACTGTGGACATTCCAATGTAGAACACCTTGCACTGTGGACATTCCAATGTAGAACACCTTGCACTGTGGACATTCCAATGTAGAACACCTTGCACTGTGGACATTCCAATGTAGAACACCTTGCACTGTGGACATTCCAATGTAGAACACCTTGCACTGTGGACATTCCAATGTAGAACACCTTGCACTGTGGACATTCCAATGTAGAACACCTTGCACTGTGGACATTCCAATGTAGAACACCTTGCACTGTGGACATTCCAATGTAGAACACCTTGCACTGTGGTCATTCCAATGTAGAACACCTTGCACTGTGGTCATTCCAATGTAGAACACCTTGCACTGTGGTCATTCCAATGTAGAACACCTTGCACTGTGGACATTCCAATGTAGAACACCTTGCACTGTGGACATTCCAATGTAGAACACCTTGCACTGTGGTCATTCCAATGTAGAACACCTTGCACTGTGGACATTCCAATGTAGAACACCTTGCACTGTGGTCATTCCAATGTAGAACACCTTGCACTGTGGTCATTCCAATGTAGAACACCTTGCACTGTGGTCATTCCAATGTAGAACACCTTGCACTGTGGACATTCCAATGTAGAACACCTTGCACTGTGGACATTCCAATGTAGAACACCTTGCACTGTGGACATTCCAATGTAGAACACCTTGCACTGTGGTCATTCCAATGTAGAACACCTTGCACTGTGGTCATTCCAATGTAGAACACCTTGCACTGTGGTCATTCCAATGTAGAACACCTTGCACTGTGGACATTCCAATGTAGAACACCTTGCACTGTGGACATTCCAATGTAGAACACCTTGCACTGTGGTCATTCCAATGTAGAACACCTTGCACTGTGGACATTCCAATGTAGAACACCTTGCACTGTGGTCATTCCAATGTAGAACACCTTGCACTGTGGTCATTCCAATGTAGAACACCTTGCACTGTGGTCATTCCAATGTAGAACACCTTGCACTGTGGTCATTCCAATGTAGAACACCTTGCACTGTGGACATTCCAATGTAGAACACCTTGCACTGTGGACATTCCAATGTAGAACACCTTGCACTGTGGTCATTCCAATGTAGAACACCTTGCACTGTGGACATTCCAATGTAGAACACCTTGCACTGTGGACATTCCAATGTAGAACACCTTGCACTGTGGTCATTCCAATGTAGAACACCTTGCACTGTGGACATTCCAATCTATAGATGACATGAGTGGTTTTACAGTTAATGAAATGCTTGACGTAATACTCCATTTTAGAAGCTGTGTCAACAAAATACTTCTTCTGTGCAATATTTCTGCAACGGTTGTAATATTTACATTTAAAAGAGCCCTTGGGTTTGTGGTCAAGCCAAGTTTTTTGAGAGTCACCCAGAAGATAACTGTGGACTTATTTGTCATTTAGGGTAGGACATCTCTTAAAGCTTATGACTGGTGGCTTTAGGAAAGACTTGGCGTAGTAGCGTATCACTTTGAATGATTCCCCAATTATTTTTAATGATTGTTTTAATGTTCTCTGCTTCAGTGGTGTATCTTGTAACAAAATACACTCTCTCCGATGTATCATGAGGAACTTCGCAACAAGTTCTCTCTGTCAAGTAATCCAGCCCTTATACCAGCATCTTTCAGGACCTGAACGCTGTAGCAGTTTAAATGAATAGTGTACTTCCTGTTCTGATAGCAGTTTAAATGAATAGTGTACTTCCTGTTCTGATAGCAGTTTAAATGAATAGTGTACTTCCTGTTCTGATAGCAGTTTAAATGAATAGTGTACTTCCTGTTCTGATAGCAGTTTAAATGAATAGTGTACTTCCTGTTCTGATATCAGTTTAAATGAATAGTGTACTTCCTGCTCTGATATCAGTTTAAATGAATAGTGTACTTCCTGCTCTGATATCAGTTTAAATGAATAGTGTACTTCCTGTTCTGATATCAGTTTAAATGAATAGTGTACTTCCTGCTCTGATATCAGTTTAAATGAATAGTGTACTTCCTGTTCTGATAGCAGTTTAAATGAATAGTGTACTTCCTGTTCTGATATCAGTTTAAATGAATAGTGTACTTCCTGCTCTGAAATCAGTTTAAATGAATAGTGTACTTCCTGTTCTGATATCAGTTTAAATGAATAGTGTACTTCCTGTTCTGATATCAGTTTAAATGAATAGTGTACTTCCTGTTCTGATATCAGTTTAAATGAATAGTGTACTTCCTGTTCTGATATCAGTTTAAATGAATAGTGTACTTCCTGTTCTGATATCAGTTTAAATGAATAGTGTACTTCCTGTTCTGATATCAGTTTAAATGAATAGTGTACTTCCTGCTCTGATATCAGTTTAAATGAATAGTGTACTTCCTGTTCTGATATCAGTTTAAATGAATAGTGTACTTCCTGCTCTGATATCAGTTTAAATGAATAGTGTACTTCCTGTTCTGATATCAGTTTAAATGAATAGTGTACTTCCTGCTCTGATATCAGTTTAAATGAATAGTGTACTTCCTGCTCTGATATCAGTTTAAATGAATAGTGTACTTCCTGTTCTGATATCAGTTTAAATGAATAGTGTACTTCCTGTTCTGATATCAGTTTAAATGAATAGTGTACTTCCTGTTCTGATATCAGTTTAAATGAATAGTGTACTTCCTGTTCTGATATCAGTTTAAATGAATAGTGTACTTCCTGTTCTGATATCAGTTTAAATGAATAGTGTACTTCCTGCTCTGATATCAGTTTAAATGAATAGTGTACTTCCTGTTCTGATATCAGTTTAAATGAATAGTGTACTTCCTGCTCTGATATCAGTTTAAATGAATAGTGTACTTCCTGCTCTGATAGCAGTTTAAATGAATAGTGTACTTCCTGCTCTGATATCAGTTTAAATGAATAGTGTACTTCCTGTTCTGATATCAGTTTAAATGAATAGTGTACTTCCTGTTCTGATATCAGTTTAAATGAATAGTGTACTTCCTGTTCTGATATCAGTTTAAATGAATAGTGTACTTCCTGTTCTGATATCAGTTTAAATGAATAGTGTACTTCCTGTTCTGATAGCAGTTTAAATGAATAGTGTACTTCCTGTTCTGATATCAGTTTAAATGAATAGTGTACTTCCTGTTCTGATATCAGTTTAAATGAATAGTGTACTTCCTGTTCTGATAGCAGTTTAAATGAATAGTGTACTTCCTGTTCTGATATCAGTTTAAATGAATAGTGTACTTCCTGTTCTGATATCAGTTTAAATGAATAGTGTACTTCCTGTTCTGATATCAGTTTAAATGAATAGTGTACTTCCTGTTCTGATATCAGTTTAAATGAATAGTGTACTTCCTGTTCTGATATCAGTTTAAATGAATAGTGTACTTCCTGTTCTGATAGCAGTTTAAATGAATAGTGTACTTCCTGTTCTGATATCAGTTTAAATGAATAGTGTACTTCCTGTTCTGATATCAGTTTAAATGAATAGTGTACTTCCTGTTCTGATATCAGTTTAAATGAATAGTGTACTTCCTGCTCTGATATCAGTTTAAATGAATAGTGTACTTCCTGCTCTGATATCAGTTTAAATGAATAGTGTACTTCCTGTTCTGATATCAGTTTAAATGAATAGTGTACTTCCTGTTCTGATATCAGTTTAAATGAATAGTGTACTTCCTGTTCTGATATCAGTTTAAATGAATAGTGTACTTCCTGTTCTGATGTTATCACCGGTAAAGAATCAGAAAGAGACATCCTTATTCATCTATCACAGTACAAGTTATATTTAATTTAAATTCCCAGTCTGCCGTAATATACTGTTAAGACATTCACATTCACAATACAGTAACAGATTATTACCCTAAACACTGTTTTGACAGCTGCGTTTCTGTGTCCTCCCTCTAAAACAGTAAACTAACAGACACCTAAACAAAAAAAGGGGCACAAATAGCTCCCTGTGTCCCTACATAGCGCTCTACAGTTGACCGGAATCCCCATTAGAAGGGAATAGGGTGCCATTGAGACAGATCCCATCGTGTTCCTCCTGCACAAACAGTGTTCAAAACACAGTGAAAAGTGTATTATAAACTAACACATGGAAGTCTGTAACATAAAATCTGACTTTGTGTCCCTTTCTTTTACTCATAAGGCTGAAGTCAACATGTGTAAAACTAATATCAGATATGACTAAAATGGCCTTGACTTTTTGTGTGTGGAAGACGAGGTCTATTAAACTGCAGTGAAAAAGTCAGCCGGTGCCTCTGCAAACTATTTAGTTCTAGACTAGCTGAACATGCAACACAATGATTCAGTGTGTGTGTGTGTGTGTGCGTGTGTGTATGTGCGTGTGTGTGTGTGTGTGTGTATGTGTGTGTGTGTACAGTAGGTCTTTCTGATCGACATCCTCTCCCCTCTGGTAGTATCAGGTTATTACGGGACACATCCAACGACCAGGAGCCCTCAACCCCTCTTCCTTAGTAACAGTAATCTAGCTCCTCATTGGCCAGAACCAGCGCTGTCCGGCAGGGAATGTAGATCTGAGAGAGAGGGACAGAGAGAGAGGGAGGGACAGAGAGACAGAGAGAGAGAGAGAGAGGGACAGAGAGAGAGAGAGAGAGAGACAGAGAGAGGGACAGAGAGAGAGAGAGAGAGGGACAGAGAGAGAGAGACAGAGAGAGAGAGGGACAGAGAGAGAGAGAGAGGGACAGAGAGGGAGACAGAGAGAGAGAGAGAGAGAGAGAGAGACAGAGGGACAGAGAGAGAGACCGAGAGAGAGAGACCGAGAGAGAGAGAGAGAGAGAGGGACAGAGAGAGAGAGAGAGAGAGAGAGAGAGAGAGAGAGAGGGACAGAGAGAGAGAGAGGGACAGAGAGAGAGAGAGAGGAGAGAGGGACAGAGAGAGAGAGAGAGAGAGAGGAGAGAGGGACAGAGAGAGAGAAAGGAGGAGAAGAAAATCATACTTTGCTGTTAGGAGCTCTGTAATACATTGTTGATCACTCATCCAAGATTCCACAGTGGAACCGTTCCTGGGGATCACCAGAGGAAAAAGGCCTGACAACCATTAACAATCAACTCACTCTCTCTCTCTCTCACACACACACACACACACACAGGGAAGGGGAACAGCCCACTGTCTGGGACTGAACACCTCCACACCCCCCTCTCTTCTCCATCCCCACTCTCCTCTACTCCCCATCCTCTCTACATCCCCACACTACGTTGGCCAGACTACGTTGACCAGACTACATTGGCCAGACTACGTTGACCAGACTACCAGACTACATTGACCAGACTACCAGACTACATTGACCAGACTACCAGACTACGTTGGCCAGACTACCAGACTATGTTGGCCAGACTACCAGACTATGTTGACCAGACTACCAGACTACGTTGGCCAGACTACCAGACTACGTTGGCCAGACTACCAGACTACGTTGGCCAGACTACCAGACTACGTTGGCCAGACTACCAAACTACGTTGACCAGACTACCAGACTACGTTGACCAGACTACCAGACTACGTTGACCAGACTACGTTGGCCAGACGACCAGACTACGTTGACCAGACTACGTTGGCCAGACGACCAGACTACGTTGGCCAGACGACCAGACTACGTTGGCCAGATGACCAGACTACGTTGGCCAGACTACCAGACTACGTTGACCAGACTACCAGACTACGTTGACCAGACTACCAGACTACGTTGACCAGACTACGTTGGCCAGACGACCAGACTACATTGGCCAGACAACCAGACTACATTGGCCAGACGACCAGACTACGTCCATGAGTAAATAAACTACCTCTACCCTCATTTCTATTGGCGAACATTCAATCACAGGAGAATAAACTGGATGAGCTCCGTTGGAGACGATCCTATCAACGAGACCTGAACAACTGTAATATCCTGTTTCTCAGAGTCGTGCATGAACAACGGGAAGAATAATATACATCTCGCTGGCTTTTCTGTGCATCGTCAGGACCGAGCGGCAGCCTCGGATAAGACTAACGGGGGAGAGGTGTGTCTCTCTGTTGACAACAGCTGGTGCGTGATCTCATATTAAGGAAGTCTCGAGGTTTTGCTCACCTGAGTTAGAATACCTCATTATAAACTGTAGACAGTTTATCAAGAGAGTTTATCTATATCTATATTTTTTGCAGTATTATTTCAGTAACACTTTACTTGACGGGTATTAGGACATACGACATGGTTATGACCATATTATAACAAGTTATAATATGCTGTCAGCTGAAAGAGTGGGGTAACATCTCACAGCAAGAACTGGCACATGTGGTGCAGTCCCATGAGGAGGAGATGCACTGCAGTACTTAATGCAGCTGGTGGCCACACCAGATACTGACTGTTACTTTTTGATTTTGACCCCCCTTTTGTTCAGGGACACATTATTCCATTTCTGTTAGTCACATGTCTGTGGAACTTGTTCAGTTCATGTCTCAGTTGTTAAATCTTATGTTATGTTCATACAAATATTTATACATTTAAAGTTTGCTGAAAATAAACACAGTTGACATTGAGAAGACTTTTCTTTTTTTGCTGAGTTTATTTATCTGTACATGGAATTTGTATATTTGGCACTATCTGATGTGTGGAGACATTTTCACTTTTTGTTAACTAGTAAATAGTAGCCGACAGCAAAGTGTGTTTAAATCATTTCTAACTTGTTAACAATTTCTGCTCGTTTGTTTTTATTACCATGTTGTGTTTTAGTTTGGTTGAGCCTGCTGAGTGTTGATTCACCTGTTTCCATACATGATTTATTTAAAATACCATGTTGTGTTTTAGTATGGTTGAGCCTGCTGAGTGTTGATTCACCTGTTTCCATACATGATTTATTTAAAATACCATGTTGTGTTTTAGTATGGTTGAGCCTGCTGAGTGTTGATTCACCTGTTTCCATACATGTTTTATTTAAAATACCATGTTGTGTTTTAGTTTGGTTGAGCCTGCTGAGGAGTGTTAATTCACCTGTTTCCATACATGTTTTATTTAAAATACCATGTTGTGTTTTAGTATGGTTGAGCCTGCTGAGTGTTGATTCACCTGTTTCCATACATGTTTTATTTAAAATACCATGTTGTGTTTTAGTATGGTTGAGGCTGCTGAGGAGTGTTGATTCACCTGTTTCCATACATGTTTTATTTAAAATACCATGTTGTGTTTTAGTTTGGTTGAGCCTGCTGAGGAGTGTTAATTCACCTGTTTCCATACATGTTTTATTTAAAATATCATGTTGTGTTTTAGTATGGTTGAGCCTGCTGAGGAGTGTTTATTCACCTGTTTCCATACATGTTTTATTAAAAACATGTATCTTACAAAGGAGTTGTTTAATCTAACTGCTTAAATATTTATCTGTACGTGGAATTGTATTTGTTGTTTTCAAATCTTTACAGGAAAATGCAACGGGCACTATTTGATGTGTGGAGACATTTCACTGCAGCTAATGTAGAAGGAAAAGCTGTGTACATTTGCAAATACTGTGCCAAATCATATGTGAAGAATGCAACAAAGATGCAGAATCATCTGGCCAAGTGCATAAAGTTCCCTCAGCTCTCACAACAAGCAACCTCTGACAAAAGTCCCTCTACTTCTATTCGAGGTGAAAAGGATGAATCAGACACCTTATCGATAGCAACAACTCATGGTCCTCCTGGAATTAGAAGTTGTTTTGACTCAATGGAGGAACGTAGTCAGAGAAATGCTGACGAATGTCTTGCTCGAGCTGTGTGTACAACTGGTTCACCTCTGATGCTCACAGGCAATGTGTATTGGAAGATATTTCTGAACATTGTTCGTCCAGCAGACACCCCTCCAACCACACATGCTTTATCTACTCATTTGCTGGATGCAGAGTTCAAGTGAAGGTCAAGCATATCATAGAGAAAGCAGACTATTGCAATCATCTCTGATAGGTGGTTGAATGTTCTTAGACAAGGAATAATTAAGTACATCATGTCCACCTCAACAGACACACCGGTCTCTACATTGCAGATGAGCTGAAGGCAGTCTGATGACCTTGGACCACAGAAGGTATTTGCACTGCTGACAATGCTGCGAACATGAAGGCTGCTTGGTCTAAAGTGGAGGAGTCATACCCTCACATCACATCCATATGCTGTGCTACTCATGCATTGAATCTGCTCCTCAAGGACATCATGGCACTGAAAACAATGGATACACTCCACAAGACAGCCAAGGAAATGGTTAGGTATGTGACGGTTCATCAAGTTACAAGTGTTGTTATCATGTTTGTTTCCTGGAGGGGAACGAGTCTCTCCAAGAAACGGCCATATCACAGTCTGCCGATATGGACAGCCCCATCAAGAGGATCCTCCTGGATGATGTATTTTGGGACAGAGTGGTAAGCACCCTGAAACTCCTGAAACCTATAGCAGTAGCCATTGCATAGATTGAGGGAGACAATGCCGTCCTGTCTGATGTTCAGACTCTGCTTGCAGATGTAAGAGAAGAAATCCGTACTGCCCTGCCCACTTCACTGTTGCTCCAAGCAGAGGAAACTGCAGTTCTGAAATGCATCAAAAGCGTGAAGACTTCTGCCTGAAGCCCATACACACTGCAGTGTACATGTTGGACCCCAAGTATGCTGGCAAGAGCAACCTGTCTGGTGCAGAGATCAACAAGGCCTGTGGTGTCATCACTACCGTGTCTCGCCACCTTGACCTGGATAAGGAAAAGGTTCTTGGAAGTCTGGCGAGGGCTTTGGAATGGAGATGCAATATGGCAGTGGTGCCAACATATCTCATCAGCCACCTGGTGGAAGGGACTTTGTGGATCTGAGGCTCTTTACCCTGTTGCCTCCATCATCCTCCAAATCCCACCAACATCAGCCGCCTCAGAGCGCAACTGGTCCTTGTTTGGGAACACACACACCAAAGCACGCAATATTGAGTGTTGAATTTTTGAGCCCGACATCGAGCCATCCTCAACAAGGTTGGACAGTGACAGTGAAGATGATGCCTCAGAGTCTGATGTTCAAGAGGTGGACATTGAGGAGGTCCAGGGAGAAGACATGGAAGCCTGAGAGGAAGACAACCAACGCTTTAGTTTCTAGACTATCATTTTATAGGTGTTGAAAAGGTTTTGGGAGATGCAATTGATCATTGGGGATCATTCAATATTCTCTTTATTTTGTGGTTCAGTGAAATCATCCCATGTGAAGAGTCAACTCATTTAATTAAAGTTCAATTAGTAACTAAATTGCTTTAAAAAAAAATATATATTGGAAGGATTTAATCATTTGCAATTATGTATCAATCAAGTAAGTCTACTTATGGTAAAAGGTTTGTGTCCATATGATATGATAAATATATCCAAAGCAAAAAAACATCTACATTTAAATGGTATTAATATTAATTTGTATATAATTCCGTTAATTCCCATATATTTTTTTTCAATCCCATATAATCCCGTTATATTCCCACGGGAAGTTTTAACCTCTGAATATTCCCCAACAAAAACAAAACAAAAATATACATGATCAAATACAAATCTTAGAATCAACTATTAAAGACTACCAGAACCCACTGGATTCCAGAACCCACTGGATTCCAGAACCCACTGGATTCCAGAACCCACTGGATTCCAGAACCCACTGGATTCCAGAACACACTGGATTCCAGAACCCACTGGATTCTCCAATTACATTGAATGAGTTACAGGACAAAATAAAAACCCTCCAACCCAAAAAGGCCTGTGGTGTTGATGGTATCCTCAATGAAATGATAAAAGAGACCACAAATTACAATTGGCTATACTCCAACATAATTCTTAGCTATGGCATCCTCCCCAATATTTGGAACCAAGGACTGATCACCTCAATCTACAAAAGTGGAGACAAATTTGACCCCAATAACTACTGTAGGATATACGTCAACAGCAACCTTGAGAAAATCCTCTGCATTATCATTAACAGCAGACTTGTACATTTCTTCAGTTAAAACAATGTACTGAGCAAATGTCAAATTGGCTTTTTACCAAATTACCGTACAACAGACCATGTATTCACCCTGCACACCCTGATTGACAAACAAACAAACCAAAACAAAGACAAAGTCTTCTCATGATTTGTTGATTTCAAAAAAGCTTTCGACTCAATTTGGCATGAGGGTCTGCTATGCAAATTGATGGAAAGTGGTGTTGACAGAAAAACATTCGACACAAACAAGTGTGCGGATAAAATTGGCAACAACAAAACATTTATTTCCACAGGGCCGTAGGGTGAGACAGGGATGCAGCTTAAGCCCCACCCTATTCAACAGAGTTGAAGTCGGAAGTTCACATACACTCAATTAGTATTTGGTAGCATTTCCTTTAAATTGTTTAACTTGGGTCAAATGTTTTGGGTTGCCTTCCACAAGCTTCCCACAATAAGTTGGGTGAATTCTGGCCCATTCCTCCTGACAGAGCTGGTGTAACTGAGTCAGGTTTGTAGGCCTCCTTGCTCGCACATACTTTTTCAGTTCTGCCCACAGATTTTCTATAGGATTGAGGTCAGGGCTTTGAGATGGCCAATCCAATACCTTGACTTTTTGTCCTTAAACCATTTTGCCACAACTTTGGAAGTATGCTTGCGGTCATTGTCCATTTGGAAGACCCATTTGTGACCAAGCTTTAACTTCCTCACTGATGTCTTGAAATGTTGCCTCAATATATCCACATAATTGTCCCTACTCATAATGCCATCTTTTTTGTGAAGTGCACCAGTCCCTCCTGCAGCAAAGCACCCCCACAACATGGTTGGGATGGTGTTCTTCGGCTTGCAAGCCTCCCCCTTTTTCCTCCAAACATAACGATGGTCATTACAGTCAAACAGTTCTATTTTTGTTTCATCAGACCAGAGGACAATTCTCTAAAAAGTACGATCTTTGTCCCCATGTGCAGTTGCAAACCGTAGTCTGGCTTTTTTATGGCGGTTTTGGAGCAGTGGCTTCTTCCTTGCTGAGCGGCCTTTCAGGTTATGTCGATATAGGACTCGTTTTACTGTGGATATAGATACTTGGTACTTGTTTCCTCCAGCATCTTCACAAGGTCCTTTGCTGTTGTTCTGTGATTGATTTGCACTTTTCACACCAAAGTACGTTCATCTCTAGGAGACAGAACGTGTCTCCTTCCTGAGCGGTATGTGGAGGTCTACAATTCTTTTTCTGAGGTCTTGGCTGATTTATTTTCATTTTCCCATGATGTCAAGCAAGGAGGCACTGAGTTTGAAGGTAGGCCTTGAAATACATCCACAGGTACATCTCCAAATTACTTAAATCATGTCAATTAGCCTATCAGAAGCTTCTAAAGCCATGACATCATTTTTTGGAATTTTCCAAGCTGTTTAAAGACACAGTCAACTTAGTATATGTAAACTTCTGACCCACTGGAATTGTGATACAGTGAATTATAAGTGACATAATCTGTCTGTAAACAGTTGGAAAAATGACTTGTGTCATGCACAAAGTAGATGTCCTAACCGACTTGCCAAAACTATAGTTTGTTAACAAGATGTGTGGAGTGGTTGAAAAATGAGTTTTAATGACTCCAACCTAAGTGTATGTAAACTTACGACTTCAATTGAAAATGTCAACGACTTGGCGAGGGCAGTCTGCAGCACCCGGCCTCACCCCACTAAAATCTGAAGACAAATGTCTACTGTTTGTTGATGATCTGGTGCTTCTGTCACCAACCAAGGAGGGCCTACAGCAGCACCTAGATCTCCTGCACAGATTCTGCCAGACCTGGGCCCTGACAGTAAGTCTCAGTAAGACCAAAATAATGGTGTTCCAAAAAAGGTCCAGTCACCAGGACCACAAATACAAATTCCATCAAGATACCGTTGCCCTAGAGCACACAAAAAACTGGCCTAAAGATCAGCGCCACAGGTAACTCCCGAGTGGTGCAACGGTCTAAGGCACTGCATCGCAGTGGTAGAGGCGTCGCTACAGTCCCTGGTTCAAATCCAGGCTGTATCACAAACTGGCTGTGATTGGGGCGGTGCACAATTGGCCCAGCGTCGTCCGGGTTCGGCAGTCATTGTAAATAAACATTTGTTCTTAATTGACCTAGTTAAATAAAGGTTAGAAAATAAATAAAATAAGCTGTGAACGATCTGAGAGACAAGGCAAGAAGGGCCTTCTATGACATCAAAAGGAACATACATTTCAACATACCAATTAGGATCTGGCTAAAAGATTCTTGAATCTGTCATAGAGCCCATTGCCCTTTATGGTTGTGAGGTCTGGGGTCCGCTCACCAATCAAGACTTCACAAAATGGGACAAACACCAAATTGAGACTCTGCATGCAGAATAATGCTTAGGTTGATACCCTCTAATTATCAAAATCCAGAAAAGAGCCATCCAATTCTACAACCACCTAAAAGGAAGCGATTACCAAACCTTCCATAACAAAGCCATCACCTACAGAGAGATGAACCTGGAGAAGAGTCCCCTAAGCAAGCTGGTCCTGGGGCTCTGTTCACAAACACAAACACACCCCACAGAGCCCCAGGACAGAAACACAATTAGACCCAACCAAATCACGAGAAAACAAAAAGATAATTACTTGACACATTGGAAAGAATTAACAAAAACAGAGCAAACTAGAATGCTATTTGGCCCTAAACAGAGAGTACACAGTGGCAGAATACCTGACCACAGTGACTGACACACACTTAAGGAAAGCTTTGAATATGTACAGACTCAGTGAGCATAGCCTTGCTATTGAGAAAGGCAGCCGTAGGCCCTAGGCTATATATATATATATATATATATATATATATATATATATGACATTTGTAATGTCTGTATTCTTTTGGAACTTCTGTAAGTGTACATTTAATTTATTTCACTTTGTTTATTATCTACTTCACTTGCTTAGGCAATGTTAACATGTTTCCCATGCCAATAAACTCCCTTGAATTGAATTGAGAGATCCAGAGCCACAGAGCCAGAGCCAGAGAGAGAGAGAGAGTCAGAGCGAGAGAGAGAGCCAGAGAGAGAGAGAGCCAGAGAGAGAGAGAGAGCCAGAGAGAGCCAGAGCCAGAGAGAGAGAGAGCCAGAGAGAGAGAGAGCCAGAGAGAAAGCGAGAGCCAGAGAAAGCGAGAGCCAGAGAGAGCCAGAGAAAGCGAGAGCCAGAGAGAGCGAGAGCCAGAGAGAAAGAGAGAGCCAGAGAGAGAGAGAGCCAGAGCCAGAGAGAGCCAGAGCCAGAGAGAGAGCGAAAGCCAGAGAGAGCGAGAGCCAGAGAGAAAGCGAGAGCCAGAGAGAAAGAGAGAGAACCAAAGAGAGAGCGAGAGAGAAAGACAGAGGAGAGAATGACAGTAATTGGGAGCAGAAACTGCATATTCAGTATTAGCAGGACACTACCTTTGTTTTATAAGATGTGTGTGTGTGTGTTTGTATATGTGTTGTATGTGCGTCTACCAGAACCTGCCTCTGCCAACACCATGGGTAAAAAGCACATTTTCAAAAGTGGATGAAGCAAAGCAGAGTCATACAGGGGCTGCAGAGGAACCGACTTGGACCCAACACCCACCCAGCGGTACTGTATCCTACCCACCCAGGGGTACTGTATCCTACCCACACAGGGGTACTGTATCCTACCCACCCAGCGGTACTGTATCCTACCCACACAGGGGTACTGTATCCTACCCACACAGCGGTACTGTAGCCTACCTTCAAAGAGTGTGGCTGCCATTGGTCGTTCACGCCTTTAAATGGTTCCTGTTCGGTGAAGAACTCTGTGTCTGTGTCCAGTCGACCATGTCCCCCATACTGCTCAGCATCACTGTCCAGCTTGATACGATATCTGAGGGGGGTTAAGGAAGGATAGAGAGTGGGAGGGAGAGATGGAGGGTGGGAGAGATGGAGGGAGGGATGGAGATGGAGGGAGGGAGAGATGGAGGGAGGGATGGAGAGATGGAGGGAGGGAGGGTGGGAGGGATATAAGGATGGATGGAGGGAGGGATGGAGAGATGGAGGGAGGGAGGGATATAAGGATGGATGGAGGGAGGGATGGAGAGATGGAGGGAGGGAGGGATATAAGGATGGAGGGAGGGAGAGATGGAGGGAGGGAGAGATGGAGGGTGGGATATAGCCATCGATAAAAGACAGTACTGTGCAGCCGTCTTCATCGACCTGGCCAAGGCTTTCGACTCTGTCAATCACCATATTCTTATCGGCAGACTCAGTAGCCTCGGTTTTTCTGATGACTGCCTTGTCTGGTTCACCAACTACTTTGCAGACAGAGTTCAGTGTGTCAAATCGGAGGGCATGCTGTCCGGTGCTCTGGCAGTCTCTATGGGGGTGCCACAGGGTTCAATTCTCTGGCCGATTCTTTTCTCTGTATATATCAATGATGTTGCTCTTGCTGCGGGCGATTCCCTGATCCACCTCTACGCAGACGACACCATTCTCTATACTTCCGGCCCATCCTTGGACACTGTGCTATCTAACCTCCAAACGAGCTTCAATGCCATACAACACTCCTTCCGTGGCCTCCAACTGCTCTCAAACGCTAATAAAACCAAATGCATGCTTTTCAACCATTCGCTGCCTGCACCCGCACGCCCGACTAGCATCACCACCCTGGATGGTTCCGACCTAGAATATGTGGACATCTATAAGTACCTAGGTGTCTGGCTAGACTGTAAACTCTCATTCCAGACTCATATCAAACATCTCCAATCTAAAATCAAATCTAGAGTCGGCTTTCTATTCCGCAACAAAGCCTCCTTCACTCACGCCGCCAAACTTACCCTAGTAAAACTGACTATCCTACCGATCCTCAACTTCGGCGATGTCATCTACAAAATAGCTTCCAATACTCTACTCAGCAAACTGGATGCAGTTTATCACAGTGCCATCCGTTTTGTTACTAAAGCACCTTATACCACCCACCACTGCGACCTGTATGCTCTAGTCGGCTGGCCCTCGCTACATATTCGTTGCCAGACCCACTGGCTCCAGGTCATCTACAAGTCAATGCTAGGTAAAGCTCCGCCTTATCTCAATTCACTGGTCACGATGGCAACACCCACCCGTAGCACGCGCTCCAGCAGGTGTATCTCACTGATCATCCCTAAAGCCAACACCTTATTTGGCCGCATTTCATTCCAGTTCTCTGCTGCCAGTGACTGGAACAAATTGCAAAAAATACTTTTATCTCCCTCACCAACTTCAAACATCTGCTATCTGAGCAGCTAACCGATCGCTGCAGCTGTACATAGTCTATCGGTAAATAGCCCACCCAAATTACCTACCTCATCCCCATACTGTTTTTATTTATTTACTTTTCTGCTCTTTTGCACACCAATATCTCTACCTGTACATGACCATCTGATCATTTATCACTCCAGTGTTAATCTGCTAAATTGTAATTATTCGCCTACCTCCTCATGCCTTTTGCACACAATGTATATAGACTCTCCTTTTTTTCTACTGTGTTATTGACTTGTTAATTGTTTACTCCATGTGTAACTCTGTGTTGTCTGTTCACACTGCTATGCTTTATCTTGGCCAGGTCGCAGTTGCAAATGAGAACTTGTTCTCAACTAGCCTACCTGGTTAAATAAAGGTGAAATAAAAGAAATAAAAATAAGGACGGATGGATAGATGGATGGATAGAGTGGGTGGGTGGGTGGGTAGGTAGGTAGGTAGGTAGGTAGGTAGGTAGGTAGGTAGGGATGGATGGGTAGGTATGGATGGATGGATGGGTAGGTATGGATGGATGGATGGATGGAATCAGGGGTTGACAGAAAGTCATCAGCATAGATAGTTGTTACAGTGCCTTGCGAAAGTATTCGGCCCCCTTGAACTTTGCGACCTTTTGGCACATTTCAGGCTTCAAACAAAGATATAAAACTGTATTTTTTTGTGAAGAATCAACAACAAGTGGGACACAATCATGAAGTGGAACGACATTTATTGGATATTTCAAACTTTTTTAACAAATCAAAAACTGAAAAATTGGGCGTGCAAAATTATTCAGCCCCCTTAAGTTAATACTTTGTAGCGCCACCTTTTGCTGTGATTACAGCTGTAAGTCGCTTGGGGTATGTCTCTATCAGTTTTGCACCTCGAGAGACTGAATTTTTTTCACATTTCTCCTTGCAAAACAGCTCGAGCTCAGTGAGGTTGGATGGAGAGCATTTGTGAACAGCAGTTTTCAGTTCTGTCCACAGATTCTCGATTGGATTCAGGTCTGGACTTTGACATGGCCATTCTAACACCTGGATATGTTTATTTTTGAACCATTCCATTGTAGATTTTGCTTTGCCTTTTGCTTGCCTGTAAACTTTTGACTGTATATTTCCGTTACAAAATGTTTTTTATACAGTGTACTAATGAATACACCCCCATGGTCTTCCAAACACCTCTGTCAGTGACCAATCCTCACCACTAGGGGTCCTCAGCTGCTACAGAGATCAAGAGATGGAGTCTGGCTTCACAACACAACATGACATACCGAACACTTCCTCCTGAAGTACCACACATTTCAAACCAATGGATTGGGTTTAGTGGGACCATCATTTTTCTTATTACCAGTCTTTTCCTTTCAAATCAGTGAAGTGGACACTTTGGGAGAAAGGTGAGATTATTGGGATGTACTCTCTGCCTCTCTAGGATGTCAGTGACCAGTCATCACCACTAGGGGTCCTCAGTGATTTATCTACAGAAAACAGTTCAGGGAAGGACTGGCTTTAATAACATTACATATATATATTTATTTTTATTTAATTCTTTTTATTTATTTAACCCTTTATTTAACCAGGCAAGTCGGCTAAGAACAAATTCTTATTTACGATGGTGGCCTTCCCCCGGGCCGAAACCTAGACGACACTGTTATGTGCCGTCCTATGGGACTCCCAATCACGGCCGGATGTGATACAGCCTGGAATCGAACCAGGGGTCTGTAGCGACGCCTCTAGCACTGAGATGCAGTGCCTTAGACACTCTGGAGCTTATAGGCTACTCGGGAGCCCACTCCCACTCGGGAACCCACTCCCACTCGGGAACCCACTCGGGAGCCCACTCCCACTCGGGAGCCCACTCGGGAACCCACTCCCACTCGGGAGCCCACTCCCACTCGGGAACCCACTCCCACTCGGGAGCCCACTCGGGAGCCCACTCGGGAGCCCACTCGGGAGCCCACTCCCACTCGGGAGCCCACTCGGGAGCCCACTCCCACTCGGGAGCGTAGCGGTCTAAGGCACATACTGAATGTTGACACCGGATATGACAAGACAAAACACGCTAAACGTGCGCACGTGGACACACGTGGACACACGTGGACACGCACACGGAGGCAATTAATGCTTCCCTTGCCCCTGTTCTCAACCTGCCTGGCTCGTAATTTAGAACAAAGATCATACCACCTTTATCACCTGCTAGGAGAGGGAGAAGGATCAGAGAGAGAGAGAAAACAGATCAGAGGGGGAGAGAGAGAGGGAAGAAAAAGAGGGGATTCAGAAGGAAATTGGAGCTTCTGGAGGGATTTCTACTAAAACCTGCAAACACAAGACAATATCCTGCTGTTCCGTCCCAAGCTACCTGCACTCGTCCTCTAGAGGCCTTTTGAATTCCTTGCTGAAGTTACACTGGTGAAATGGAGGACGAATACAGCACAATTACACCTAACAGTACGGACTGGGTCTCTCTCTCTCCCTCTCTGAGGACACCTGCCACACAATGTAAGAGAACAAGTAGAAGCTTCCTCTGGTCTTTCCTTCCTCCTCCTCCTCTCTGATTCTGGGTGAATCTCCCACTATCTGAAAACAAACCAGCACAATGTAAATCTCTGCCTTCTTTTCTCTTTCCGCCTGCAGTTTCCTCTCCTCTCTCTTTGTCTTCTAGCTGCAGTTCACCGTTTCCCTCTCTCCTTAGTTAACATGACACCGTTTCCCTCTCTCTCCCTAGTTAACATGACACCGTTTCTCCCTCTCTCCCTAGTTAACATGACACCGTTTCCCTCTCTCTCCCTAGTTAACATGACACCGTTTCCCTCTCTCTCCCTAGTTAACATGACACCGTTTCCCTCTCTCTCCCTAGTTAACATGACACCGTTTCCCTCTCTGTCCCTAGTTAACATGACACCGTTTCCCTCTCTGTCCCTAGTTAACATGACACCGTTTCCCTCTCTCTCCCTAGTTAACATGACACCGTTTCCCTCTCTCTCCCTAGTTAACATGACACCGTTTCCCTCTCTCTCCCTAGTTAACATGACACCGTTTCCCTCTCTCCCTAGTTAACATGACACCGTTTCCCTCTCTCCCTAGTTAACATGACACCGTTTCCCTCTCTCTCCTTAGTTAACATGACACCGTTTCCCTCTCTCTCCCTAGTTAACATGACACTGTTTCCCTCTCTCTCCCTAGTTAACATGACACCGTTTCCCTCCCTCTCCTTATTTAACATGACACCGTTTCCCTCTCTGTCCCTAGTTAACATGACACCGTTTCCCTCTCTCTCCCTAGTTAACATGACACCGTTTCCCTCTCTCTCCCTAGTTAACATGACACCGTTTCCCTCTCTCTCCTTAGTTAACATGACACCGTTTCCCTCTCTCTCCCTAGTTAACATGACACCGTTTCCCTCTCTCTCCCTAGTTAACATGACACCGTTTCCCTCTCTCCCTAGTTAACATGACACCGTTTCCCCCTCTCTCCCTAGTTAACATGACACCGTTTACCTCTCTCTCCCTAGTTAACATGACACCGTTTCCCTCTCTCTCCCTAGTTAACATGACACCGTTTCCCTCTCTCCCTAGTTAACATGACACCGTTTCCCTCTCTGTCCCTAGTTAACATGACACCGTTTCCCTCTCTCTCCCTAGTTAACATGACACCGTTTCCCTCTCTCTCCCTAGTTAACATGACACCGTTTCCCTCTCTCTCCCTAGTTAACATGACACCGTTTCCCTCTCTCCCTAGTTAACATGACACCGTTTCCCTCTCTCCCTAGTTAACATGACACCGTTTCCCTCTCTCTCCTTAGTTAACATGACACCGTTTCCCTCTCTCTCCCTAGTTAACATGACACCGTTTCCCTCTCTCTCCCTAGTTAACATGACACCGTTTCCCTCCCTCTCCTTATTTAACATGACACCGTTTCCCTCTCTGTCCCTAGTTAACATGACACCGTTTCCCTCTCTCTCCCTAGTTAACATGACACCGTTTCCCTCTCTCTCCCTAGTTAACATGACACCGTTTCCCTCTCTCTCCCTAGTTAACATGACACCGTTTCCCTCTCTCCCTAGTTAACATGACACCGTTTCCCTCTCTCTCCCTAGTTAACATGACACCGTTTCCCTCTCTCTCCCTAGTTAACATGACACCGTTTCCCTCTCTCTCCTTAGTTAACATGACACCGTTTCCCTCTCTCTCCTTAGTTAACATGACACCGTTTCCCTCTCTCTCCCTAGTTAACATGACACCGTTTCCCTCTCTCTCCTTATTTAACATGACACCGTTTCCCTCTCTGTCCCTAGTTAACATGACACTGTTTCCCTCTCTCTCTCCTTCCCTCCTTCCCTCCCTCCTTCCTTCCTTCCTTCCTTCCTTCCTTCCTTCCTTCCTTCCTTCCTTCCTTCCTCCCTCCCTCCCTCCCTCCCTCCCTCCCTCCCTCCCTCCCTCGCTCCTCTCTTCCTTCCTCCCTCCCTCTCCCTCCCTGGCTACTCTCTTCCTTCCTCCCTCCCTCTCCCTCCCTCCCTCCTCTCTCCCCCTCCTCTCTCCATGCAACCACTCATCTCCCTAGGGGACGACACAGGTGTGTGTGTGTGTGTAGATGCTTGGTAGACACTCCTGTGTATTTCTTCTCTCACAGACAGACAGACAGAGAAGAGATCTATCTATCTAGATGTCAATCCGTCAAGTCTGTATGTCCGTCTGTATGTCCGTCCGTCCGTCCGTCCGCTGTGATCTACACCATTACACATCTCTATCAGTTTACAGTACCTACCTCCTCGCTCCTCAGGGTGTGCGTGTCTGTACGTGACTGTGTGTGTGTGTGTGTGAGACAGAGAGCGAGAGTTGCTGTGAGACGGCGGGATGAAAGGAAATATAAAGTAAATATGAGCCTGGGTAAAACAGCAGGAAGACAGTTTTGGAGAATAGATTTAGTGAAGTCTGTGTGTGACACCACAGTGTGTGATAAACCAGGACTACTGAACAGAGCTGTTAGAATGACCAGTTCAGCTGATGGGCAGTTAGTAGCATGTTACTACAGTCCTGTAACACACACAGGCGAGAGCCAGGCACGTTCCTACACTGACCCACCCGGTGTGTGTGTGTGCGTGTGTCTAGTCCGATAGGCTAAAAGCTCCTTGGCCTAGTGGTTGCCCCTGGAGACCAATAGTCTCGATAAACACCAGCAGGGGATTTGATTGATCCTCAGCTACCTCTCCATCCATCCCTCCCTCCCTCCCTCCTCCATCCATCCATAGATACCTACACTACATAACCAAAAGTATGTGGACATCTCGTTGAACATCTCATTCCAAAACTCCTGGGTATTTAATATGGAGTTGGTTCCCCCTTCACTGCTAGAACAGCCTCCACTCTTCTGGGAAGGCTTTCCACTAGATGTTGGAACATTGCTGCTATAACAGCCTCCACTCTTCTGGGAAGGCTTTCCACTAGATGTTGGAACATTGCTGCTATAACAGCCTCCACTCTTCTGGGAAGGCTTTCCACTAGATGTTGGAACATTGCTGCTATAACAGCCTCCACTCTTCTGGGAAGACTTTCCACTAGATGTTGGAACATTGCTGCTATAACAGCCTCCACTCTTCTGGGAAGGCTTTCCACTAGATGTTGGAACATTGCTGCTGGGACTTGCTTCCATTCAGCCACAAAAGCATTAGTGAGGTTGGGCACTGATGTTGGGCGATTAGGCCTGACTCGCAGTTGGCGTTCCAATTCATCCCAAAGGTGTTTGATGGCATGAAGGTCAGGGTCTGTGCAGGCCAGTCAAGTTCTTCCACACCGATCTTGACAAAACATTTCGGTATGGACCTCGCTTTGTGCACGGGGGCATTGTCATGCTGAAACAGGAAAGACCTTCCCCAAACTGTTGCCATAAAGTTGGAAGCACAGAATCATCTAGAACGTCATTGTATGTTGTAGCGTTAAGATTTCCCTTCCCTGGAACTAAGGAGCCCGAACCATTAAAAACAGCCCCAGATCATTATTCCTCCTCCACCAAACTTTACAGTTGGCACTATGCATTCAGGCAGGTAGTGTTCTACTGGCATCCGCCAAACCCAGATTCATCTGTCAGACTGCCAGATGGTGAAGTGATTCATCACTCCAGAGAACGCGTTTTCCACTGCTCCAGAGTCCAATGGCGGCGATCTTCACACCACTCCAGCCAACGCTTGGCATTGCACATGGTGATCTTAGGCTTGTGTGCAGCTGCTCGGCCATGCAAACCCATTTCATGAAGCTCACGACTAACAGTTATTGTGTTAACATTACTTCCAGAGGCAGTTTGGAACTCGGTATTGAGTGTTGCAACCGAGGACAGACGATTTTTACATGCCACGCACTTCAGCACTCTGCGGTCCCGTTCTGTGAGCTTGTGTGGCCTACCACTTCGTGGCTGAGCCGGTGTTTCTCCTAGACGTTTCCACTTTACAGTAACAGCACTTACAGTTGACCGGGGAAGCTCTAGGAGGGCAGAAATGTGACAAACTAACTTGTTGGAAAGGTAGCATCCTAGGGCGCATCCTATCTTCAGTAGTCATCTCACTGTGTCAATGAGAAGTATCTTCTCTAGTCACCTCACTATGTCAATGAGAAGCATCTTCTCTAGTCACCTCACTGTGTCAATGAGAAGCATCTTCACTAGTCACCTCACTGTGTCAATGAGAAGTATCTTCACTAGTCACCTCACTGTGTCAACGAGAAGTATCTTCTCTAGTCACCTCACTGTGTCAATGAGAAGTATCTTCAGTAGTCACCTCACTGTGTCAATGAGAAGCATCTTCACTAGCCACCTCACTGTGTCAATGAGAAGTATCTTCACTAGTCACCTCACTGTGTCAATGAGAAGTATCTTCTCTAGTCACCTCACTGTGTCAATGAGAAGCATCTTCTCTAGTCACCTCACTGTGTCAATGAGAAGTATCTTCTCTAGTCACCTCACTGTGTCAATGAGAAGTATCTTCTCTAGCCACCTCACTGTGTCAATGAGAAGTATCTTCAGTAGTCACCTCACTGTGTCAATGAGAAGCATCTTCACTAGCCACCTCACTGTGTCAATGAGAAGCATCTTCTCTAGTCACCTCACTGTGTCAATGAGAAGTATCTTCTCTAGTCACCTCACTGTGTCAATGAGAAGTATCTTCTCTAGCCACCTCACTGTGTCAATGAGAAGTATCTTCAGTAGTCACCTCACTGTGTCAATGAGAAGCATCTTCACTAGCCACCTCACTGTGTCAATGAGAAGTATCTTCTCTAGCCACCTTACTGTGTCAATGAGAAGTATCTTCACTAGCCACCTCACTGTGTCAATGAGAAGCATCTTCACTAGTCACCTCACTGTGTCAATGAGAAGCATCTTCACTAGTCACCTCACTGTGTCAATGAGAAGTATCTTCACTAGCCACCTCACTGTGTCAATGAGAAGCATCTCCACTAGTCACCTCACTGTGTCAATGAGAAGCATCTTCTCTAGCCACCTCACTGAGTCAATGAGAAGAATCTTCTCTAGTCACCTCACTGTGTCAATGAGAAGTATCTTCTCTAGTCACCTCACTGAGTCAATGAGAAGAATCTTCTCTAGTCACCTCACTGTGTCAATGAGAAGTATCTTCTCTAGTCACCTCACTGTGTCAATGTGAAGTATCTTCTCTAGTCACCTCACTGTGTCAATGAGAAGCATCTTCTCTAGTCACCTCACTGTGTCAATGAGAAGTATCTTCTCTAGTCACCTCACTATGTCAATGAGAAGTATCTTCTCTAGTCACCTCACTGTGTCAATGAGAAGTATCTTCTCTAGTCACCTCACTGTGTCAATGTGAAGTATCTTCTCTAGTCACCTCACTGTGTCAATGAGAAGCATCTTCAGTAGTCACCTCACTGTGTCAATGAGAAGTATCTTCTCTAGCCACCTCACTGTGTCAATGAGAAGTATCTTCTCTAGTCGCCTCACTGTGTCAATGAGAAGTATCTTCTCTAGCCACCTCACTGTGTCAATGAGAAGTATCTTCTCTAGCCACCTCACTGTGTCAATGAGAAGCATCTTCAGTAGTCACCTCACTGTGTCAATGAGAAGTGTCTTCAGTAGTCACCTCACTGTGTCAATGAGAAGCATCTTCAGTAGTCACCTCACTGTGTCAATGAGAAGTATCTTCAGTAGTCACCTCACTGTGTCAATGAGAAGCATCTTCAGTAGTCACCTCACTGTGTCAATGAGAAGCATCTTCTCTAGTCACCTCACTGTGTCAATGAGAAGTACCTTCTCTAGTCACCTCACTGTGTCAATGAGAAGTACCTTCTCTAGTCACCTCACTGTGTCAATGAGAAGTATCTTCTCTAGTCACCTCACTGTGTCAATGAGAAGTATCTTCTCTAGCCACCTCACTGTGTCAATGAGAAGTATCTTCTCTAGTCGCCTCACTGTGTCAATGAGAAGTATCTTCTCTAGCCACCTCACTGTGTCAATGAGAAGTATCTTCTCTAGCCACCTCACTGTGTCAATGAGAAGTATCTTCTCTAGTCACCTCACTGTGTCAATGAGAAGTACCTTCTCTAGTCACCTCACTGTGTCAATGAGAAGTATCTTCTCTAGCCACCTCACTGTGTCAATGAGAAGTATCTTCTCTAGTCACCTCACTGTGTCAATGAGAAGTATCTTCTCTAGTCACCTCACTGTGTCAATGAGAAGTATCTTCTCTAGTCACCTCACTGTGTCAATGAGAAGTATCTTCTCTAGTCACCTCACTGTGTCAATGAGAAGTATCTTCTCTAGTCACCTCACTGTGTCAATGAGAAGCATCTTCTCTAGTCACCTCACTGTGTCAATGAGAAGTATCTTCTCTAGTCACCTCACTGTGTCAATGAGAAGTATCTTCTCTAGTCACCTCACTGTGTCAATGAGAAGTATCTTCTCTAGTCACCTCACTGTGTCAATGAGAAGTATCTTCTCTAGTCACCTCACTGTGTCAATGAGAAGTATCTTCTCTAGTCACCTCACTGTGTCAATGAGAAGTATCTTCTCTAGTCACCTCACTGTGTCAATGAGAAGTATCTTCAGTAGTCACC
This sequence comes from Oncorhynchus mykiss, assembly GCF_057628025.1. Taxonomy (NCBI): domain Eukaryota; kingdom Metazoa; phylum Chordata; class Actinopteri; order Salmoniformes; family Salmonidae; genus Oncorhynchus; species Oncorhynchus mykiss. The sequence continues at coordinate 3,108,950 of NC_143050.1, forward strand.
TCACTGTGTCAATGAGAAGCATCTTCTCTAGTCACCTCACTGTGTCAATGAGAAGTATCTTCTCTAGTCGCCTCACTGTGTCAATGAGAAGTATCTTCTCTAGTCACCTCCCTGTGTCAATGAGAAGTATCTTCTCTAGTCACCTCCCTGTGTCAATGAGAAGTATCTTCTCTAGTCACCTCACTGTGTCAATGAGAAGCATCTTCTCTAGTCACCTCACTGTGTCAATGAGAAGCATCTTCTCTAGTCACCTCACTGTGTCAATGAGAAGCATCTTCTCTAGTCACCTCAATGAGAAGCATCTTCACTAGTCACCTCACTGTGTCAATGAGAAGCATCTTCTCTAGTCACCTCACTGTGTCAATGAGAAGTATCTTCTCTAGTCGCCTCACTGTGTCAATGAGAAGTATCTTCTCTAGTCACCTCCCTGTGTCAATGAGAAGTATCTTCTCTAGTCACCTCCCTGTGTCAATGAGAAGTATCTTCTCTAGTCACCTCACTGTGTCAATGAGAAGCATCTTCTCTAGTCACCTCACTGTGTCAATGAGAAGCATCTTCTCTAGTCACCTCACTGTGTCAATGAGAAGCATCTTCTCTAGTCACCTCAATGAGAAGCATCTTCTCTAGCCACCTCACTGTGTCAATGAGAAGTATCTTCTCTAGTCACCTCACTGTGTCAATGAGAAGTATCTTCTCTAGCCACCTCACTGTGTCAATGTGAAGTATCTTCTCTAGCCACCTCACTGTGTCAATGAGAAGTATCTTCACTAGTCACCTCACTGTGTCAATGAGAAGTATCTTCTCTAGCCACCTCACTGTGTCAATGAGAAGTATCTTCTCTAGTCACCTCACTGTGTCAATGAGAAGCATCTTCTCTAGCCACCTTACTGTGTCAATGAGAAGTATCTTCACTAGTCACCTCACTGTGTCAATGAGAAGCATCTTCTCTAGCCACCTCACTGAGGTGGAGGAGAGAAAAGAAGAGAAAGATGGGGGAAGAGAGGGGACGTTATAACCCAGTGTTTACGCTCTCCTGGAGCTTAGGGGCTTTCAGAGGACGATAGTAAAGAACAACAGAAGAACCGGAGGAGAGGAGTAGTAGGGAGCAGAAAGCCAAAGAAGTGAAAAGTATTTTCTATCTGTCAGATCTTTCTCCCCCTACTCCCCCTCCCCCATCTCTCTCTCCCTCCCCCCACTCCACCATCTCTCCCTCCCCCCACTCCCCCATCTCTCCCTCCCCCCACCTCTCCCTCCCCCCACTCCCCCATCTCTCCCTCCCCCATCTCCCTCTCTCCCCCCACTCCCCCATCTCTCCCTCCCCCCACTCCCCCATCTCTCCATCCCCCCACCTCTCCCTCCCCCCACTCCCCCATCTCTCCCTCCCCCATCTCCCTCTCTCCCCCCACTCCCCCATCTCCCCCTCCCCCATCTCTCTCTCCCTCCCCCCACTCCCCCACCTCTCCCTCCCCCCACTCCCCCATCTCTCCCTCCCCCCACTCCCCCATCTCTCCCTCCCCCATCTCCCTCTCTCCCCCCACTCCCCCATCTCTCCCTCCCCCCACTCCCCCACCTCTCCCTCCCCCCACTCCCCCTCCCCCCACTCCCCCACCTCTCCCTCCCCCCACTCCCCCATCTCTCCCTCCCCCATCTCCCTCTCTCCCCCCACTCCCCCATCTCTCCCTCCCCCATCTCCCTCTCTCCCCCCACTCCCCCATCTCTCCCTCCCCCCACTCCCCCACCTCTCCCTCCCCCCACTCCCCCATCTCCCTCTCTCTCTCCCCCTCTAATGCTGTTGCTAACAGTAGAACTACTAATGAAGTGAGATGTAGAGATCCCAGCTCAGCTAATGCTGTTGCTAACAGCAACAGTGTATTAAAGTGACGGCATAAAAACTAACTAATCATGTAGTAACCCCCCCAAAATAAAATGTTATGTTACTATGTTATAACACATATGGAATCATGTAGTAACCCCCCCAAAATAAAAGTGTTAAACAAAACAAAATATATTTTACATTCTTCAAAAGGAGCCACCTTTTGCCTTGATGACACTCTTGGCATTCTCTCAACCAGTTCAACCCGGAATGCTTTTCCAACAGTTCTTGAAGGGGTTCCCACCTATGTTGGATTGGCGTTATTGGTGTTAAAATACAGAAGTTATGCTATTTGGAAACACCAGGACGCTGATGTCATACAGACTGTAGTTTGTGATGTCATACAGACTGTAGTTTGTGATGTCATACAGACTGTAGTTGGTGATGTCATAGACGGTAGTTGGTGATGTCATACAGACTGTAGTTTGTGATGTCATACAGACTAGTTTGTGATGTCATACAGACTGTAGTTTGTGATGTCATACAGACTGTAGTTTCTGATGTCATAGACTGTAGTTTGTGATGTCATACACTGTAGTTTGTGATGTCATACAGACTGTAGTTGGTGATGTCATACAGACTGTAGTTGGTGATGTCATACAGACTGTAGTTGGTGATGTCATACAGACTGTAGTTTGTCATGTCATACAGACTGTAGTTTGTCATGTCATACAGACTGTAGTTTGTGATGTCATACAGACTGTAGTTTGTGATGTCATACAGACTGTAGTTTGTGATGTCATACAGACTGTAGTTGGTGATGTCATAGACGGTAGTTGGTGATGTCATACAGACTGTAGTTTGTGATGTCATACAGACTAGTTTGTGATGTCATACAGACTGTAGTTTGTGATGTCATACAGACTGTAGTTTCTGATGTCATAGACTGTAGTTTGTGATGTCATACACTGTAGTTTGTGATGTCATACAGACTGTAGTTTGTGATGTCATACATACTGTAGTTTGTGATGTCATACAGACTGTAGTTGGTGATGTCATAGACGATAGTTGGTGATGTCATACAGACTGTAGTTTGTGATGTCATACAGACTAGTTTGTGATGTCATACAGACTGTAGTTTGTGATGTCATACAGACTGTAGTTTCTGATGTCATACACTGTAGTTTGTGATGTCATACAGACTGTAGTTGGTGATGTCATACAGACTGTAGTTGGTGATGTCATACAGACTGTAGTTGGTGATGTCATACAGACTGTAGTTTGTCATGTCATACAGACTGTAGTTTGTCATGTCATACAGACTGTAGTTTGTCATGTCATACAGACTGTAGTTTGTCATGTCATACAGACTGTAGTTAGTGATGTCATACAGACTGTAGTTTGTGATGTCATACAGACTGTAGTTTGTGATGTCATACAGACTGTAGTTTGTGATGTCATACAGACTGTAGTTTGTGATGTCATACAGACTGTAGTTTGTGTGTTCATAGTTTTTCATAACGACAAGATTGATGTCATGATGACAATAGAATGTTGATGATGTCACTGCGACAGCTGTTGATCGACGTGGTATAAACCAGAACTCAGTCTTGAATCCTTTGGTCGTTTACTACACTACCGTACTCACTCTGTTTAGCACATGGCCTCACATGTAAAGAGATGGGCGGGGCTAAAGGCTTAAGAGGGTGTGAACGATGCTGAATGGGCGGGGCTAAAGGCTTAAGAGGGTGTGGACGATGCTGAATGGGCGGGGCTAAGGCTTAAGAGGGTGTGGACGATGCTGAATGGGCGGGGCTAAGGCTTAAGAGGGTGTGAACGATGCTGGATGGGCGGGGCTAAAGGCTTAAGAGGGTGTGAACGATGCTGGATGGGCGGGGCTAATGCTTAAGAGGGGTGTGAACGATGCTGAACGGGCGGGGCTAAGGCTTAAGAGGGTGTGAACGATGCTGGATGGGCGGGGCTAAGGCTTAAGAGGGTGTGAACGATGCTGAATGGGGGGAGAGAAAAAAGATCTCTCCAGTAGATAACAAAATATTCAAGGGTAATTTTCTCAAAAGTGAGGTAATAAGTTTATCAAATTTGAAAGCAGAACGACTTTCCCATTGTTCCTCAACTGTAGTGTATAACACCATTTTGTAGCTCTGAGTCTCTACTTCATCCAATGTAAAAAACACCTTTGTTGCTTCATAAGACGAATCGAGCCGGTCGGTCACATATCCCAGTGTGTGTGGTGTCCCAGTGTGTGTGTGTGTGTGGTGTCCCAGTGTGTGTGCGTGTGTGTGGTGTCCCAGTGTGTGTGTGTGTGTGTGTGTGTGTGTGGTGTCCCAGTGTGTGTGTGTGGTGTCCCAGTGTGTGTGTGTGGTGTCCCAGTGTGTGTGCGTGTGTGTGGTGTCCCAGTGTGTGTGTGTGTGGTGTCCCAGTGTGTGTGTGTGTGTGTGTGTGGTGTCCCAGTGTGTGTGTGTGCGTGTGTGTGGTGTCCCAGTGTGTGTGTGTGTGTGTGTGGTGTCCCAGTGTGTGTGTTTGTGGTGTCCCAGTGTGTGTGTGTGTGTGTGTGTGTCCCAGTGTGTGTGTCCCAGTGTGTGTTTGTGTGTGTGTGTGTGTGTCCCAGTGTGTGTGTGTGTGTCCCAGTGTGTGTGTGTGTGTGTCCCAGTGTGTGTGTGTGTGTCCCAGTGTGTGTGTGTGTGTGTGTGTGTGTCCCAGTGTGTGTGTGTGTGTGTGTGTGTGTGTGTGTATACATGTCCCAGCGCCCCTCGGTAATGAAGGATACTTCCCGTTCGGGCCAGCTGCTATGCGGTAGTCACTGTAGCTGTTACTGGGGTGGAAGTTGAAAACAAACATAACGTTGGCTCTTTCAAACACGATCACTTTATCCTTCTCGTCCGCTGTGGTCATCAACACCTGAAGGAGAGAGGAAGAAGAGGAGGGTGGAAGAATGAGAGGAAAGATAATATGTAATTGTGATCGCAATTATGTGATTTCCTGCAAGACAGGAATGTCAGTGTTCTGCCATGGCCAGCGAAGAGCCCGGATCTCAATCCCATTGAGCACATCTGGGACCTGTTGGATCGGAGGGTGAGGGCTAGGTCCATTCCCCCCAGAAATGTCTGGGAATTTGCAGGTGCCTTGGTGGAAGAGTGGGGTAACATCTCACAGCAAGAACTGGCAAATCTGGTGCAGTCCATGAGGAGGAGATGCACTGCAGTACTTAATGCAGCTGGTGGCCACACCAGATACTGACTGTTACTTTTGATTTTGACCCCCCTTTGTTCAGGGACACATTATTCAATTTCTGTTAATCACATGTCTGTGGAACTTGTTCAGTTTACATCTCAGTTGTTGAATCTTATGTTCATAAAATTTTTTACACATGTTAAGTTTGCTGAAAATAAACGCATCGGCACAAAACGGAGGTGGCCTAAAGACTTCCTCCAGGGATTAATGAGAAAGGGAGGAAGAGGAGCCTTATTTCTACAGTCTGGACATCACTGAGCCTAAAGACTTCCTCCAGGGATTCATGAGAAAGGGAGGAAGAGGAGCCTTATTTCTACAGTCTGGACATCACTGAGCCTAAAGACTTCCTCCAGGGATTCATGAGAAAGGGAGGAAGAGGAGCCTTATTTCTACAGTCTGGACATCACTGAGCCTAAAGACTTCCTCCAGGGATTCATGAGAAAGGGAGGAAGAGGAGCCTTATTTCTACAGTCTGGACATCACTGAGCCTAAAGACTTCCTCCAGGGATTAATGAGAAAGGGAGGAAGAGGAGCCTTATTTCTACAGTCTGGACATCACTGAGCCTAAAGACTTCCTCCAGGGATTCATGAGAAAGGGAGGAAGAGGAGCCTTATTTCTACAGTCTGGACATCACTGAGCCTAAAGACTTCCTCCAGGGATTCATGAGAAAGGGAGGAAGAGGAGCCTTATTTCTACAGTCTGGACATCACTGAGCCTAAAGACTTCCTCCAGGGATTAATGAGAAAGGGAGGAAGAGGAGCCTTATTTCTACAGTCTGGACATCACTGAGCCTAAAGACTTCCTCCAGGGATTCATGAGAAAGGGAGGAAGAGGAGCCTTATTTCTACAGTCTGGACATCACTGAGCCTAAAGACTTCCTCCAGGGATTAATGAGAAAGGGAGGAGCCTCCTTGTACGTGAGTTTGAACATTGAGAAGTCATGAGTCAAGTATCAATGTAATAATACTCACATATTTAAGTATAAATGTAGTAATACTCACATATTTAAGTATAAATGTAATAATACTCACATATTTAAGCAATAAAGGCACGGGGGGGTTTATCCTTAGGCACGATGCAACGCGGAGTGCCTGGACGCAGCCCTTAGCCGCGGTATATTGGCCATGTATACCACAAACCCCCGATGTGCGTTATTGTTATTATAAACTATTTATCAATGTAATTAGAGCAGTAAATACAACTCTTGTTTTGTCATACCCGTGGTATACGGTCTGATATACCATAGCTGTGAGCCAATCAGCAGTCAGGGCACGAACAACACAGTTTATAATTTAAGATAGCCACACCCCAAGAAATGATGTTGATGAATGCAGTGTCTTAAAACAAATGTCTGTTTGTCTCCTACCTTCTGGGAGGCCAGCCATCCATATTTGTCCTCCGTGAGGTTCATGTCTCTGTCAAAAGCGTAAAGCTGTGTATAGCGTAGGTTGTTGTCAGGGTCTAACAGGTTGTACTGACGACGGGCATACTGATAACTCTCGCCATTACCCTTCCTGGGGAAGTCCAGCCAATCTGGGTGGCCAAACTCATTACCTACGGGGAGACAAAAACAGAAAGCACACGGGTCTTTACAGTGAGAGACGCTCAAACAGACAGGGAGAGAGACAGGAGAGGGGGGAAAGAGGTCCTACAAGAGGGAGAGAGACAGGAGAGGGGGGAAAGAGGTCCTACTAGAGGGAGAGAGACAGGAGAGGGGAGAAATAGGTCCTACTAGAGGGAGAGAGACAGGAGAGGGGGGAAAGAGGTCCTACTAGAGGGAGAGAGACAGGAGAGGGGGGAAAGAGGTCCAACTAGAGGGAGAGAGACAGGAGCGGGGGGAAAGAGGTCCTACTAGAGGGAGAGAGACAGGAGAGGGGGGAAATAGGTCCTACTAGAGGGAGAGAGACAGGAGAGGGGGTAAAGAGGTCCTACTAGAGGGAGAGAGACAGGAGAGGGGGGAAAGAGGTCCTACTAGAGGGAGAGAGACAGGAGAGGGGGGAAAGAGGTCCTACTAGAGGGAGAGAGACAGGAGAGGGGGGAAAGAGGTCCTACTAGAGGGAGAGAGACAGGAGAGGGGGGAAAGAGGGTCTACTAGAGGGAGGAGGGGGGAAAGAGGTCCTACTAGAGAGAGAGGGGGGAAAGAGGGCCTACTAGAGGGAGGAGGGGAAAGAGGGCCTACTAGAGGGAGGAGGGGGGGAAGAGGGACTACTAGAGAGACAGGAGAGGAGGGGAAAGATGGCCTACTAGAGAGACAGGAGAGGGGAAAGAGGGCCTACTAGAGGGAGGAGGGGTGAAAGAGGGCCTACTAGAGGGAGGAGGGGGGAAAGAGGACCTACTAGAGAGAGGAGGGGGGAAAGAGGTCCTACTAGAGGGAGAGAGACAGGAGAGGGGGCAAAGAGGTCCTACTAGAGGGAGAGAGACAGGAGAGGGGGGAAAGAGGTCCTACTAGAGGGAGAGAGACAGGAGAGGGGGGAAAGAGGTCCTACTAGAGGGAGAGAGACAGGAGAGGGGGGAAAGAGGTCCTACTAGAGGGAGAGAGACAGGAGAGGGGGGAAAGAGGTCCTACTAGAGGGAGAGAGACAGGAGAGGGGGGAAAGAGGTCCTACTAGAGGGAGAGAGACAGGAGAGGGGGGAAAGAGGTCCTACTAGAGGGAGAGAGAAAGGAAAGGGGGGAAAGAGGGTCTACTAGAGGGAGGAGGGGGGAAAGAGGTCCTACTAGAGAGAGGGGGGGGGGAAAGAGGGCCTACTAGAGGGAGGAGGGGAAAGAAGGCCTACTAGAGGGAGGAGGGGGGAAAGAGGGACCACTAGAGAGAGGAGGGGGGAAAGAGGTCCTACTAGAGAGAGGGGGGGAAAGAGGGCCTACTAGAGGGAGGAGGGGAAAGAGGGCCTACTAGAGGGAGGAGGGGGGAAAGAGGGACTACTAGAGAGAGGAGGGGGGAAAGAGGGACTACTAGAGAGAGGAGGGGGGAAAGAGGGCCTACTAGAGGGAGGAGGGGGGAAAGAGGGCCTACTAGAGAGAGGAGGGGGGAAAGAGGGCCTACTAGAGAGAGGAGGGGGGAATGAGGGCCTACTAGAGAGAGGGGGGGAAAGAGGGCCTACTAGAGGGAGGAGGGGGGAAAGAGGGCCTACTAGAGAGAGGAGGGGGGGAAAGAGGGCCTACTAGAGAGAGGGGGGGGAGAGGGCCTACAAGAGGGAGGGGGGGGGGAAGAGGGCCTACTAGAGGGAGGAGGGGGGAAAGAGGTCCTACTAGAGAGAGGAGGAGGGAAAGAGGGCCTACTAGAGAGAGGAGGGGGGAAAGAGGGCCTACTAGAGAGAGGGGGGGAAAGAGGACCTACTAGAGGGAGGAGGGGGGAAAGAGGGCCTACTAGAGGGAGGAGGAGGGGGGAAAGAGGGCCTACTAGAGAGAGGGGGGAAAGAGGGCCTACTAGAGGGAGGAGGGGGGAAAGAGGGCCTACTAGAGGGAGGAAGAGGGGGGAAAGAGGGCC